>NC_056743.1:64550371-64625371 GCF_019279795.1 Protopterus annectens | reverse complement strand
TCCAAAGGTTTGAAATCTTTTTCAAATGGTGTGCACTCTGCCCCTTTCCTTCTATTTATAGTGATCATGACATCACTTCTCCTTAAAGGTATAAGACACCTTAAATACAATGTACTTCTACAATGTCAAAATTATTCTTTGTTGTGCAGCATGGTCAAGTAAAAGTAAATAAAATAAAACTTTTTCTATCCATCTTTAAATTGTCGTTCATAAAACACTTTTTAAACAGATAAACCATTTGCTTTACAATCTCAAAGCTTAATACAGTGTATGTGTTCTATAATATTAGTGTGCTCTACGCTAGTTGTATTTATACCAGCACATGCCTATTAGAACACTAACATAAAGCAATCCAAGTAAATTTACATTTCTTATTCAAGAAGTTCAGGGCATTGCAACATACATAATCTTTCTATTAGAATTAATTAGATGTCCTTCAAGGATGCATCTGCAGTCCTAACATATGGGTTGTCCTGCCTCAGGCAGCCCTTCGGTCGGCCAGATTCCAAAGTCTGGGTCTGGCCTCGGCTGATGTCGCACTTCACCCGACGTCATAGCTGCTGGGGTATAAAGGCATCAGCCGACGCCATTTTCCTCAGTCTTTCTTGCCGCGTGGTGCCCGAAGCAGAAGCTGTTCGCAAGTGCCGGTCGGTCAGATCCAGAGATTCCTACTACCGAAGACTTCTAAAAAGCTAAGTACCCCGTTGGGGACTCTTTCTTGCCTCAGCCGATGTCAGAAAAAGTAAATAATTGTTTAACTTGTGGGAAACAAATACCTCATAAGGATTTCCACTCTTACTGCCTTCCTTGCTTAGGCCCAGACCACGACGTATCAGCTTGTCTAGCCTGTGCTTCCTTCAACCGACGAACGCTTAGACGTCGGTCGGAGTTTGCAGAGGAGTTTTTTGGCCCCGCTTTTGCATACAAAATGCCGTCGGAGACTCCAACTACGCAATTAGCTAAAAAGCGCAAGGAAAAGGACCGACACTCGCGGTCCGCGGTTTCGGCTGAAACCACGGTTAGGCCAACCGCGAGTGTCTCGGTTTCGGCTGAAACCGAGTCCTCGGTTCTTCCATCGGCCTAAAGCATGACTCCGATAGCCGAGGCCTCACAGAGCATGGCTGAATCTGCTACTGAAATTACTGCTACAGAAGCAGGCACCCAGGATTTGTCAGACACTATTCCTTTAGACATATCTTCCCCTGCACGTAGGGCTGCTAGACCCCCTGCTTCTATGTCTATCAAGGCCTTTTTCAGGGCTAAAGCAGCTAAATCTTCTAAGGCCTTACCTGCTAAAACTCCCTCTCACAGGCCTACCTCTAGCTCCCAAATACTCAGCCTGGCTGAGGATCTTATTTCTTTGATCAGGGGATCCCAACCTCACCCAGACAGGGCCTCTCAACCCCCTCCAGATAAGAGGTCTAGGACTGAACCCCCGGAACCTGTCTCTACAGACTATACCTCGGATGACTCAGATATTTCAGACCATCAGGAAGGCCCATATTCACTTTATGAGGATTCTGATGCAGAAGACTCCATTCCTTCTGCTTTTCCTCCTGAAGAATTTTCTTTTGGGGAAACCCTACATGCTATGAGGGAACACTTCCAATGGCAGGGCCAGGATTTTTCAGATTCAAGGAAAAGGCTAAGGACTTTTTTACACTTACCACAGCATAGGCCTTTAGCCATTCCTCCAGTACTAACAGTTGTTGATGATGCATATAATGATGCCTGTACTGCCCCTGATTCTCTTCCTCCGGCCCCTGCCAAGCCTGACAGATATTACAGGGTCCCGGACACACACTACCACTTGTATAAGGCTCCTCTTGCAGACCCTGAAACCATTTCACAGGGCCCTAAAGGTGTGGCAGCTGCCTCTGCCAAAAACCCTCTTCCCTCTGAAAGGGAATCTAGAGCATTAGAGAGATAGGGTAAAAAGGTTTATACTTCTGCTACTCTTTCGGCCAGGGCCTTAAACTGTCAATTTCACATGATTCAGTACCAGGAATTTTTGTTAGACCAGCTAAATAAAAAACTGTCCTCTCCTGAACCTATAGACCGCAAGTCCCTTCAGGATTTGGTACATAACTCTCAGCAGGTCAGTAACCATTTCTTAAAATGTGGCTATGATGCACTGGAGGCTTCCTTTAGAACAGTTATGACTGGAACAGTGATTCGAAGGCATGCCTGGTTAAAAGAACAATCTTTACCAGACCATGTTAAGTCAAAACTTCTAGATGCTCCTATGGAGAAACAAACTTTGTTTGGCTCCCCTGCACAGGAGGTTCTAAAGAAAGTGGAAGAAAAAGCAAAATCTGTCCAAACAGTCAAGGATTTCTTACAGGTCCAACCTCCGAGGTTTAGCCGAAATTGGCCTTCGAAGAATTGGTCCTTTCCAGACACCTCCAGAGCACAGAGAGGCAGAAATAGATGCCCAAGAGGCAAAGGTCAATCTAGGGGTGCCTACAGGGGATGTCAGTGGCAACCTGCCAACCAGAGAAGTGCTGCCACAGATTCAACTACAACCACTTCCACAGGACAGACACAATGACTTGGCTCTGGTTCCGCCTACCAGGGATCAACTGGAAGCACCCTTGGGCGGAAAGCTAGCTTTATTTCCCGGCAACTGGCATTGCATTACAGGAGGCAAATGGACTTTACAAACAATAGACAAGGGCTACAGGTTTCACTTCCACACTCTACCAAAAAAAGAGAGGAATGCCAAACCTACCACCAAGCCAAAAAACAGAGGCTCAAAAACAAATCAACAACTTACTAAGGATGAGAGCTATAGAAAAGGTACCACCTATGGAACAAGGCCAAGGATTTTACTCCAGGCTTTTCCTTGTACCAAGAAAAGAAAATCAATGGAGACCTATTCTCGACTTGTCCGCACTGAATACATACCTCATTGTTCCAAAATTCAAAATGCTGACCCTCCAGCAACTTCTTCCCATGCTGGGCAAGGAGTCTTGGCTGGTGACTCTAGATCTCAAGGAGGCATACCTGCACGTCCCTATATGACCAGATTGCAGAAGACACCTCAGATTTCTTGCAGGATCAGAGCATTATCAATTCTCAGCATTGCCCTTTGGCTTATCTACTGCGCCCAGAGTATTCACGAAATGCCTGGCATCAGTAATTGCTCATTGCAGGCTTCAGGGAATTCAAATTTACCCATACCTGGACGACTGCCTAATACAAGCGGACAACAAGGCAAAATTAACAAAAGATTTGGAAAATGTCATACAACTGTTGCAAGCCTTGGGATACACAGTCAACATGCAAAAGTCAAGACTAGTACCATCCCAAAGGAAAACATTTCTGGGTGCAGAACTGGAAACATCAACTCAGATGGCTTTTCTCACAGAAGAAAAACAAAAGCAACTACCAGTCAATTTCATGACATTAACAACACAAACTCAGCTTACTGCAAGGAAAGTCCTGCAAGCCCTGGGTTACATGGCATCCTGCATAATATTGATTCCGCATGCCAGGCTGCATATGAGAAAGTTGCAATGGTACCTAAGGAATGTATGGTCTCAACACAAGCACAATCTAGAAGCCCAAATTCCAATAATTCCATGTCTAAAACAAGAATTCCTGTGGTGGGCTCAGGCCTGTCAGTTGAACAGAGGATTGCCTTTCCACAAACCACATCCAAGCCAGACCATCATCACGGATGCCTCAGACCTAGGCTGGGGGGCACACATAGTGGACAAGTGTATACAAGGCCTATGGACCCAAGACCAGCTGAATCTACACATAAATCTAAAGGAGATGCTGGCAGTGAAACATGCAATCCAGGCATTCAGACCACTCCTTCAACAAGGTCACCTGCTGATAAGGACGGACAATACCACAGTCATGTGGTACATCAACAAACAGGGAGGTACACACTCATATCCTCTATGCCGGATGGCAATGGACCTGTGGAATGTGGCCCTGAATCTCAACATTCAACTACAGGCCAGATTTGTACCAGGAAAGGAAAATTCACTAGCAGACACCTTAAGCAGAACTACCACGGATGCTCACGAATGGATGCTGCATCCAGATATCTTCAAAGCCATAACAAAGAAATGGGGACTGCCAGAGATAGACCTGTTCGCCTCCCCACACAACCACATACCACCCACTTGCCTGGAGGGTGGACTCCCTTTCCTTCAGCTGGAAAAACCTGACAGCATATGCATTCCCACCTCTTCCTTTGATGTACAAAGTCCTACTGAAGATCAAAGAGGATCAGCCAAGGGTAATCCTGATAGCTCCAGACTGGCCAAGGCAACATTGGTACCCGCTACTGAGAAGCATGTCTCGGACACACGCATGGCCTCTACCTCTATGTCCCTTACTTCTAACACAGAACAACTACAAGATCCTACATCCAAACTTGAAAACACTGCAGCTAGCGGCTTGGAATATTGCATAAAACAAAATAAAACAGATTTATCTCAGAGGGTTAAGGACATTATCCTGGAGGCACGCAGATCCTCCACAAGGAAAACTTATTCAGCCAAATGGAAAAGATACCTCATTTGGAGTGCAGCAAAGGGAGAAAATATCTCATTGGCAAACATAGCACACATCCTGGAATACTTAGCAGAACTGTTCCACAATGGCCTGTCCTACTCCTCCATTAAGATTCATGCATCAGCAATTTCAGCAGAATACAACATGGATCCTCCTGTCTTCTCTCATCCTCTACTCAGGCAGTTCTTGAGGGGAATCAAAAATGTAAAGCCTCCAAGGAAACCACCTTTACCTACATGGGATCCCAACTTTGTGCTGGAAAAGTTAACACTTCCCCCTTTTGAACCAGCAGCAACAGCAGACTTACTGTTCTTATCTTGGAAAACTGCTTTCCTGCTAGCGATCACTTCAGCAAGAAGGGTATCTGAGTTACAGGCATTAATGGCAGTACAGCCCTTCCTTATCTTCCATCAGGATAGAGTGTCTCTGAGAACTAACCCTACTTTTATGCCAAAAGTGGTCTCCAGAGTATCATTGAACCAAGTGATTCATTTACCCTACATTCTTCCCCAACCCACAGAACAGGGGGGAAAGACTACTACATACCTTGGATGTGCACAGACAATTACGCTACTATCTGGACAGAACTAAGACCAACAGAAAAACTGACCAGCTTCTGGTAGCATATGCAACAGGAATGCAAGGGAAAGCAATTTCAAAACAGACAATCTCAAAATGGATAGGAAATTGCATTAGATTTTGCTACTCTTTTCGTGGAAAGACAACTCCTGAAAATATCAGACCTCACTCCACAAGAGCTACAGCCACCACTACAGCTTTCCTACGAGGAGTGCCTACCAAAGACATTTTAGAAGCTGCTACTTGGAGCTCCGTGCATACATTTGCCAAGCATTATAATCTTCCTTTATACTCCAGATCCCGAGCAGGTTTTGCAACTGCTGTTTTGCAAGGGATCTTGACTACACCATCTTTATCTTAGTGCCTCCTCCCCCAGTTTGGCTATGGTAATCTACCCATATGTTAGGACTGCAGATGCATCCTTGAAGGACATAGTACAGTTTTGTACCTACCATAAATGTAGATGTCCGATAGGTATGCATCTGCAGTCAGGATTACCCACCCTCCTTCCCCTCTGTGGTATTCCTAGGGTACTTACCCCTCTTTCAGCTAGCTGGGGAAATTTATTATGGTGTATTTATTTGTATATATGTATAGATACATATTGTTTGATCTCTACTGTTTGGAATTATTTGCATTTATCCAAATTTAGCCTTCCTAGAGGGCACCTGACATCTGGGGCAAGAAACACTGAGGAAAATGGCGTTGGCTGATGCCTTTATACCCCAGCAGCTATGACGTCGGGTGAAGTGCGACATCAGCCGAGGCCAGACCCAGACTTTGGAATCCGGCCGACCGAAGGGCTGCCTGAGGCAGGGCAACCCATATGTTAGGACTGCAGATGCATACCTATCGGACATCTACATTTATGGTAGGTACAAAACTGTACTTTTCTGACTTCCATAACTTTGACATCCGTAGATGAGATGTATTTAACCAATTTATAACTAATTTGATACGAAGAACAACAAAAACATAGACTTGCACACTTCTGTTATTGCATGGTTGCAGCATTTATAACATTAAAATGAAGTCTACACATAGCTGTTTTAGTAACTAATCAGGGTGGTAAAAATATATAAAATAATTCTAATAGAAAGATTATGTATGTTGCAATGCCCTGAACATAACAGGACAGGAATATGCAAAGATTCTTAAATAAGAAATGTAAATTGACTTGGATTGCTGTATATTAGTGTTCTAAGAGGCATGTGCTGGTATAAATACAACTAGCGTAGAGCACACTAATATTATAGAACACATACACTGTAGATTGTAAAGCAAAGTTTTTATCTGTTTAAAAAGTGTTTTATGAATGACGATTTAAAGATGGATAGAAAACGTTTTATTTTATTTACTTTTACTTGACCATGCTGCACAACAAAGAATAATTTTGACATTGTAGAAGTACATTGTATTTAAGGTGTCTTATACCTTTAAGGAGAAGTGATGTCATGATCACTATAAATAGAAGGAAAGGGGCAGAGTGCACACCATTAGAAAAAGATTTCAAACCTTTGGAAATGAAAAGCGTTTTATTTGTGTTGTTTTAATTAACCAAAAATATTGAAGTTACTATCGCTTAATAAATATTTTTTACTTCAAAGCAATACAGAGTCGCTGGTGTTTGGATATAAGGATTGCATCACTTGGATACAAGCGCAAAGAAAGGAAATTTTGTCAGGTACATTTGCTATACTTGGTCTCTTTTTCTGCAGCTATTCCAGGCCTTTTGGTTTCTACAGTTATTGAGTTTGTCAGTAGCTTATACAGGTGTCAGAATGTATTTTTCACATATGGAATTGAGATTCTGGTCATGAGTGATACAATTTTTGCTAAGTATCTACATGAAAAGTGGCTCATTTTTAAAGAAAGTACTTTAGCATTTTGTTTAGTGACTCATTGACATAACCATACAGTTGCTGGTTATTTTGTGCACAAACAGCATTAACACAGCATGTGTTACAAATTCTAGCCAATATCTTACTTAAGTACAGTTCTTATTGATATTAGTTAGCAGAAACATATCTGCTATCAGTAAGGAGAAACATACAGTTTGATTATTTGGTATCTGGTATTTGAAAAGCAGAAGCAGTGTTTGTTACTTAACTTCAGTTTCAGTTGGTATTGGCAGAAACATATAGTTTGTTTAATTGGTATCTGAAAAGCAGGAACCGTGTTTGTTGCAAACTCTAACCTGGATTCTCACCTAACTACAGTTCTGACTGGTTTTGTAAGCAGAAACATACTTGGTATTTGTAAGAAGAAACATACAGTTGTTTGTTTATTTAGTATTGGAAAAGCAGGAACACTTAGGGTCGCCTCCTTTCTACTGTGCCATTTCCTGACAAACAAGCCCCACCCATGCACAATCAAGCCACACCCATTCCTTTTAATAGCCACACCCCTTTACTCTAGCACCCTTCAGCATAAGTCTTTAATATCACATACAGTTACCAATAAGTAGAAAAATGTGCAACGAGTCAAAAGTAAATTAAAATGGTATAGACGGTATACCCTAGAAAACACAGATAAAAGGTAAACAGTTGTGATGACAAACTAGACAAAAAGCTACATTTAAGCCTCACTATAATATGAAGACTGTACGACATAGACACCCTAGGAAGAAACACAGGTCAAGGTAAACATCACGGTGATGATAGACTAGAAAAGACAGATCTACAGTCCAAGCATCTTATACAAATCATGTAGTCATTATATATTCACTGTAACCAAGTCCAAAACCAAATGAAATATTTAAAACATTGCAGTAAAAACAGCCTTGGTATACCCTAGAAAATGCAGATCAAGGTAAACGTAGCAGTGATGACTAGAGAAATGATAGTTCTATAATCATAGCTCTACAATCATAGCAAGAACCCTATATAACTCCGTCAGTATACAATCACTATCAAAGTGCACCCACATGAAAAATAATAAATCAAAGTGCACCCACATTAAAAATAGTTACACTAACTGCAGTTAAAAACAGCCAAACAAACTCTTCCTATATATATCTGCAGACAGTATACTAGAAACTACAGATAAAGAATAAGGTAGATGTGGTGATTACAAACTAGAAATTGTTCTAGTTAATAATCACCACATGTTGAACATCTAGATACAGTTACACACATCTTGTCACCATCAATGAATGAGATAGTGGCAGCACAGCTAGTGAATTAATATAAATGTAATATTTAAAAAATTCACTAGTAGCTGTGCTGGCAATATTTCATTCCCCTTGTCACACTAATCTTTGAAAATCTACCTTAATTCCAAAGAATTCATCCATTAAAAAAATTCCACTTACCTCCAGAAAAAGCAGCAGCAGGGCTCCTTAAACAAGCTCTCAGCCAGAAGAGAACAGGCAGCTAACAAAGGGCCAGCAAGCAGCAGGCAGGCAGGGGAACACAACACCACCCAATCGGCCAGTCCACAGCACTTCTCCAGGGCAAGATTCCAGCAAGCAAGCAAGCAGCAGGGCTAGGGCAATCCTTTCAGGCTCCAGGCAGCAGCAGCAGCAAATGAAACCAGCACACCACACCAGGCAATCCACTGAAGACGTCCCGAACAACTAGCAAACAGCCGAACGAACCAGCAAGAAATTTCAGACCTTAGTACCGACCTTTTAGAGTAGAGACAGTAAAAGGTAAAAGTATAGCTGGAGCACTGCTTTTTATTCCCTAATTTTCGCGGGCTTTGCGAGGATTTGACTTGCAAATCTAAGTGTTGATTGGCTGCTTGCTGCATGAGCCTCTTCTGCAGCAAGCAGCCAATCAACCGAGAGTCCAAGACGGCAATTTCATTTTTTTTTTTTTTTGTCGTACAGACGCGCTGACGTCGTACAACTTATTTCTGGACTCCCAGAGCGAGAACCGGAGAACCGGAGTGCCCTATTGATTTCCAGGCACTCCGGAAAAAAAACGGAGGGGTGGCAATTCTGGGAACACTGTGTTTGTTACACATTCTAACCAGTAGCTTACCTAACTAAGGTGTTATTTCAACCTATTAGTACAATATTACATTTGTCTATTATGATCTGCCTAGACACGGTTTCCTATTCTTTGTGATTCTTTACTCTTCCCTGGACCGTTATCTATGCACCTACTTACTGTAACTTTTCTTGTACCCACTGTTTGTCTTCTGATAATCCTTCCATCTCTCTCTGACTGATATGCTCTATTGTCTCCCAGTTTGTCTCCATTTCTTCTAAAACTGTACTATTCACTTTCTGCTCAAACTCTTTTTTTTCTCTTTGCAATTTGCTCGGACTATCCACAAGCCTTGGGATCACGCCCCCACCTTCGGTTCTGAAGATATGTTTCAGCAAATGCTCAAATCAGCCCTGGGATATATCAACTTTTATACACAAGCCTTCCTTTACAATTAATCATTAGGTGGATGTCATTGAATTGTTAACAGTTTTCTCTTGCGTTGTGACTGTCATTGTGAGGTGATCACAGCTGCATTGAGCTCCATTCATCTTCCAACTTGGAGACCTTTAATCAAGTCTGCCACTGTGTAGCAATATACTCTACTAATTATATAAGATTTTTATTCCCTCTGTATGCAAAAAGGTGAGCTCCAGAGTTTAAGATTATAACTATTCCAAAACAAAACTTTAGTTAGTCCCAGTTTCCTTAGCTCTACTCATCCTTAAAAGCTTGCTAGCAACATTTGCTAATAGATAAACAGCTACTGATTGTTTTTTGAGCTTCCTCACATGCCTCAGTTGTAGCCCCGCTATGCTCAGGCTCACTTCATTCCCCTCCCACCCCCCTATCATTTCCTTTATACCTAACCATTAACACCCACTCTGAACCCTGCTTCCCTTTCCTGTTCTCCACACAAACCATAACTAACCTGTCCCCTCTCCCACACTACACTTGCTAACGATTACTTCTCCTTCCACTACTTACATTACTCCTACCCCCCTATTCAAACATCACCTACGCAATACACTCACATAACCTGCAAAATAAACCTACTACTAACGCCCCAATCATCAATGTCAGTACTCTAGCACTTGGTGCCTTTCCCTACTACCCTTTTTCTTGTAGTATCTCCATTACTCCTCCTTCAGTCTTACTTCACTTAATATCCAGTTATCTCCTAGTCTCAAAGTTCCTACAATACCTCATACTAGGGATACATCATCTCCTTAACATTCATTTGCTATTTTTGCTTCTATCTTTTCTACTGAAACTCCTCTTCCTAAAATCAAAATCCCCCCACCTACACCACATTCCCTAAAAACAAAATAAAATATTTTATCTTTAACTTATACAAATATAACTGCCACTACTACCCTAATGTTCTTCTACTTGCAGGAGATATCATCCCAATCCAAGTCCCACTCAGAACAACTCCACTGATACCTATACTCCCACTAACCTTTACGCCTCTGCCCGCCCCAAACAAATACATCTCCTTTTACTCAATAAACACTAGAAGTATATTAAACAAGGTTAGTGAACTTCATGCTTGGATCTCAAGCCACACTCCTGATGTCATTACCCTAACAAACTTGGCTAAAACCCCAACACCGTGACAGACTTTCTCCCTCCTGGCTTTAGTACACAGACCACCAAAAGAAAAGGGTGGTGGAGTTGCCATTGTTTACTCTAACCACCTTATTCTGACAACTCCTAATAAAACTATCCTATCCTTTTCCCCTGCTGAAATACTGACAGCCAGCCTTGTACTTAATACCCATACTACCCTCACAATAGTAGCAATCTACATTCCCCTGGGGGATAACTTACCCCTGCTGGGACAGCCAACCTTGTACTTAACACCCATACCACCATCACAATCTACATTCCCCTGGGGGATAACTTTCCCCTGCTGGAAAACATACTGTCATACTTCTCTCAACATATTCCTAATGAAACCATTATTCTTGGTGATGTCATTAATTGGTTAACTCTCTGTCCCCCAGATTCTTCCTTACACGTCAACTTGTATGGCTTTACTCAACTTATCACTGATGCTACCCATACCAACAACTCTCATACACATAGCACCCTTATCGACTGGATTCTAGTCTCTCATCCCTCTAAATATCAATCCCAAAACCCTTCCCGATGCACTGTGATCACTCCCCAATAAAAGTACTTAGATATATCCCTCACTTTACTAAACAGCATAGCTTTGTCACATGCCGCAAGCTTACTAACTTCCACCCAGACACCTTTAAATCTTGTATTCTTGACTCACTTGCCCCACTTCTCACAGTCCATATTAAATCTAATATGTCTCCATGGCTATCAAATTCCACCTGCATCCTAATGAAAAATAGAGACAGAGCATGGAAAACATGTACCAAAACAAAGCTCCCTGCATACTTAGTAAAATATAAAGAACTTTGAAATCTGACCAAAATGTGTATTAATAAATGTAAGAGACTTCTACTACAATCCACCCTCAGCCTTGAAATCTACCCCTAAAAATTTTGGAACTCATTAAACCACATTAAAACTATTCCAAAACAAAACTTTAGTTAGTCCCAGTTTCCTTAGCTCTACTCATCCTTAAAAGTTTGCTAGCAACATTTGCTAATAATGTTCATACTGGTGATCCCTGCTCCCCCAATCCTTGTCCTGATAAGACTCCCAAAGATACTGCCTCCACCTTCAACACACATTTCATTGACTATATTTAAACTATTTAACCCCAGTGCCCCACTCATCTACCTTTAATAATATTTAAACCACTCCCTATCAAATCCCACTATACTCTCATCAAATTCTTTTTCCTTCAAATCTGTACCCACTAGCTGCATCAAATCCCTACTTTCTAAAGTCAAACCTTGCTCAGCTTCTACCGACAACATTCCTTCCCTTTTCCTTCAGTTAGCTGATGACTATCTTGCTCTCCCTGTATCTGTATTAATCAACCACTCCATTTCAGAGTCCAAAGTCCCTTCCATAAGGAAACAATTCTTCAGTCTACCAATACATAAAGGAGTTAACTCCTCAGACATCACTAATTTTAAACCAGTTGTCATTCTCTCCTCTCTCTAAATTTCTAGAAAAATGCATACATAAACAAGTTATGCACCACCTACTCTCTGAAAATCTGCTCACACCTACTCCACACGGCTTTAGACCAAAGCATAGTACTACTACTGCCCTACTATCATTCCTTAATACTATATCCCTTGCCAAAGATAATAACAAACTCATCTCCTGCCTGTTCTTAGATCTCTCTAAAGATTTCGACACAGTCTCTCACCCTCTCCTTCTGCACAAACTAACCAACTTTAACTTCTCCCCTGCTACTGTTGCATGGTTTTTCAGCTACCTCACTGACAGATTTCAAGCAGTGAAGTGACAATCTGCACTCCCCACCCCTCCTTTCCCAGATAAAATGGGTGTCCCTCAGGGCTCCATCCTAGGTCCACTACTTTTCAACATCTTCACTAATTTTCTTTATTCTTTCTGTCCTCAGTCATCACTGGTCCAATACGCTGATGACCCTACTGTCATCACTATTGCTGACTGTCCCTCCGAGCTCATATCTACAACACAGACTTCCTTTAACTCAGTAGAAAACTGGCTCTCTGATAACCAGCTTATCCTTAACCCCAAAAAACTAAGCTACTGCTTTTTCTTCCCAAAAACTACAACCACCTTAAATCCACTTTCACAATGCTGTCCCTCAATAAAACACACACATCGAGGTGGAAACTAGCACTAAACTCCTTGGTGTCGTCATTAACGACCAACTTGAATTTGATCTAAACATTAACAACTGTATCAAGAAAACTCCTCAAACTAGGGCTTCTCTAACGCAACAAAATGTTTCTCACCAGTGAAGCTAACATAACTCTCTCTTATGCCTACCTCCTACCCAGTCTGTTATATAGCTCTCAAATTCTTACTTGCCTCAACTCCACACTCCTTGCCAAACTTGAATCTGCATACAGCAAGATAGCCAAATTTGCAGCCCATCAAATTTACAAGTCACATCAATGTCTCTCACTCAAACACCTTAACTGGCTAGGACTACCTCACCAGCTTATTCTCCCTGAACTCCAGATCATCCACGCTGTCTTTTATCAGCCTTCTTACTGTCCTATCCTATCATCTGTCATCTCCCACTATTCACCTGCTAGATCCCTCCAGAGCTGTAACCTAGATCTGCTACAAATCCACAAACCTAAAACTAAGAAAGGATGTATTCTCTATAGCTGTAATCCCTGCAAGGCCTGGAACAAACTCCCACTAGAGATCAGGTCACTCAAGCAACTTAGTCAATTCAAGTTAGCCACTAAAGAATACCTGTTAAGCCAATGGACCTACCTCTATACCCACCTCCCATTAAACAGGTTATCAGCCGTAACTGCCCCCCCCCAACTTATGTAACTTTCTAGACCTTGTTTGACATTACCTTCTCTATCCTAAGCACATTACATAATTCTTATCTGCATAATGTAAGATTCTACATCTGGAGACCAAACTATTTAGTCCTTCTGAATGATACAGGATTCTAAATCTTACAGACATAATGATTAGTTTACTGTAGTAAATCCTTGTTTTTCTTATATGTTGCTTTGAATATTTTCTGTAAACCAGTTGTTGATTGTTAACTTATTTTTGTAAGTAATAATCTGGAGAACATGTGGAACTTTTCTCCCTGGGCCTCTGCTGAAAAAGGGCTACTTAGCTTAGTCAGACAAACCTGGTCAACAAATGTAAAATAATTAAATAAATAAATGTGATTACCACTGCGTAGATGCATATTGCCCTTGTCACACTGCCATTTTTAAAATATTTGTACCACTTCCACTGTTTTTCATTGTGCCTGTTAACCCTGGAATAGCAGGGGTTGTGACAACCATCATGAAGCTGTGCATCTTATTTATTTAACATTTCTTTACTGGGAAAGTCAAACAGGGACAGAGCCCATTTTCAGTGGATGCCCGGGGTGAAACACTCTAGACGCCTGTCTTTGGAATGTGGGAGGAAACTGGAGCACCCAGAGAAAAGCCACGTGAACACAGGGAGGACACACAGACTTCGCAGAGAAGGCACCCCAGCCGAGAATCGAACCAGAGAACCTCCTGCTGTGAGGTGACATCCCTAACTGCTGCACTGCTGTGCCACCTGTCTCTCTACTGAAAATATACTGTTACAACAGTGATTACTTTTCCATTGCTTACTTATGCTATTGTTATGCGTATATCCTGTAGTACTATGGAAAGCTGTACTGCACATTCTGCACCGTATGTGACAACTTCAGACACTTGTTTTCCTCAGGACTATAAATTCCATTTGTTACTTTCTCCTTGCTTTGCAATGAATTGCACCTACACTGGTTAACATCCATAATCTGTGTCATTGTCTGACACATCATATGTCCCACTGTTTTCCACTCTCTTATAGGGACTTCCAAGGCATTCAGATCACCATTGTCACTACTCTGCTCACTGTATTTTAATCCTTTCAGAGCGCAACATAGAAAAGTTTACTGCATCATTCTGACCATTATTGTTTTTGTCCTGAATTTTCTCCCTGTTCTCGTCATTTTATTACTTTTGGTTGTTTTGCTGCTGTCCATTTGTTTTCATTTATTCTGCAGTTACTGATATGGAGCACAATGTGTCATTGTTGTCACTATCTTGTACTGGCCTCCCCGCCAACTGCTGGATCACCACAGTCCCTGGGCAAGTCTCTGTAAAAGCTGATAAAGATCACCTGTGAGAGTAACCTGGAGGACTCTGTGGCTTCTGGTGCTGGTGCATAAGCTTCTCATGAGGGAGTGGCACATGAGGGGGAGGAGGGAATTTTGGATCAAATTAGAGGTACAGTAGCTGGCCAGGACTGAGGGAACTGGCATATTGAGACCCAGATTTGGCACCCTGGAGCACACTCTTCCATGACTTGTAGAGTTGCATAGCTGCATGCCCCCCCCCACAGTTGTTGAGGGTTCATGCATAGCTGCATGGCCCCATGACAGTTGGACCATCAGTAGCAGAGCTGACCTGTGATATCGGGCACAGAGGTGGCTGACCTTATGAGGAGTTCCCCTGTGGGACAGCTTCACATGCAGAACGCATCCCACCATGTTCAACATCACAATGTTTCTCTTACTTATGCATCACTCACCCTCCCCATCACCACTTGTCTGTCTGTATATCTTCATTTTGACCCCACCCCTTTTATTTTAGCATCTCCTGTGTGAGACTTTCCTGTGTTTGTGTCTGCCCTACCACCATTCAGTACCCTCCCTTTCTCCTTATATTGATGTTCAACAAACACACTGCCTTACTAATATTTGGGTAGTAGTCCCCCTGCAACCCTCCTTTGGAAATCTACTAAAGCTCAAAGTCCCTTCCACTGGCTGTCTATGGGCGGGATGGACCAATCACCTGGCATTACAGGGATCACATTACTATACCCATAGACAGGACCTTTCAGTTTTCCAGTGCCGTAGTTAAAGAAAGATCTCTTGGAAGACTACTCCTTGCTCTGGATCTCTTCAGCTGCTGAACTCTAAGAAACCATTTTGGGTTTTACTTCCTTACTGTTTTTGTTTCTCCTACTGCTTGAATAGTGGGATGTCCTTACATTCACAGCTGCAGTATTTGTTACAAATGGGGATTCCCTCCTGTGAAGCCCACTGTCCAGCCAGTTTACCAAAGTCTACCATTGCTTTAAGGTACACTGAACATCACCTACACACTTCTTGCGTAGTGTAGGGCATAAAGGTGACATTCAGGCGTACCATCCCCAGAACTTCTTTGCTGCCACTCCAAATGCTGTTTTTAACAGTCGGTCTGTACCTCCATCCATTTTTCTGTTTATTGGCTTTTTGGTGATTATTCCTGTTTGCTGAAGTCCTCACTGTTGCAGATAAGGACCCAGTTATGTTTTTTGTTCTTTGTTTTGTGCTGTTTGGGGTTATTGTCATCCAGGAAGGGTAAATGCCAGTGTGGGGGACTGATTCCCCATAATGCCCGCCAAGATAAGTGTCTCTTTTGCCTAGGTGTTGCTCACGACCATACGTCTTGTTCATTTTGTCAGGCGTTTGTCCCTAAAACTTTTCATAGTAGACTTTTTCTCTTTCATTGTATGTTGAGAACCAGCGTCTTAAGCTTCTTGCTAAAGATACTGCGGATGGAACTTCCTGCCCTCGGGGTCAGCCGTCATGGAAGGCAAAGGTGCATAAGGTAAGACCGGAATCTTCTGCTGTCCAGCCTCTGCCGGGAGCTTCTCTTAAGATTATTACGAACCCGGAGGCTCGCCCAGTTGTTTTATTTATTACATTTGTTTACCGGGAAATTCCGACTGGGCACAGGTCCTTTTTCAGCGGAGGCCCGGGGAGAAAAGCTCCACAGAATAACATGGTAGATGGTAAACAATAACAATCAAGGTATGTATACAGTAGAGGTGATCATGACATGGAGAAATACAGGAGCAAATTAGGTACAATTGAGTAGTAAGCTCTAATTAACATTGAGAAATAAGACGTAAAACACAGTGCTACAAATTTTCTAAAATGGTAACTAGATAAGAATAATAGACTAAATGATAACTAAGCAGTGAGTAATCTTCAGTTCAGTTTTATAGTGATAGAGGGAATCATCATCTTCTTTCAGCTGTTCCCGTTAGGGGTTGCCACAGCGGATCATCTGTTTCCATTTCTTCCTTTCCTCTGCATCTTGCTCTTTCACACCAACCGCCTGCATGTCCTCTCTCACCACATCCATAAACCTTATCTTAGGCCTTCCTCTTTTTCTCTTTCCTGGCAGCTCCATCCTTGGCATCCTTTTCCCAATATACCCAGCATCCCTCCTCAGCACATGTCCAAACTGACGTAATCTCGCCTCTCTTGCTTTGTCTCCAAACTGTCCAACCTGAGCTGACCCTCTAATATACTGATTCCTAATCCTGTCCATCCTAGTCACATCCAGTGCAAATCTTAACATCTTTAACTCTGACACATCCAGCTCCGACTCCTGCCTTTTCGTCAATGCCACTGTCTCCAACCCATATAACATAGCTGGTCTCACTACCCTTTTGTAGACCTTCCCTTTCACTCTTACTGGTACCCATCTGTCACAAATCACTCCTGACACTCTTCTCCAACCATTCCACCCTGCCTGTACTCTCTTCACCTCTCTTCCACACTCACCATTACTCTGAACTGTTGATCCCAAGTACTTAAACTCATCCACCTTTACAAACTCTACTCCAAAGTCTACCATTCCTCTACCCTCCCTCTCATTTACACACATATATTCTGCTTTAGCCCTGCTGACCTTCATTCCTCTCCTCTCTAAAGCATATCTCCACCTCTCCAGGGTCTCCTCTACCTGGTCCCTACTCTCACTACATATCACAATGTCATCTGCAAACATCATAGTCCACGGGGCCTCCTGTCTAATCTCATCTGTCAACCTGTCCATCACCACTGCAAATAAGAAAGGGCTCAGAGTTGATCCTTGATGTAATCCCACCTCCACCTTAAACGTATCTGTCACTCCCACCGCAGTCCTCACCAATGTCACACTACTCTTGTACATATCCTGTACCACTCTTACATACTTCTCTGCCACGCCCAACTTCCTCATACAATACCACAACTCCTCCCTAGGCACCTTGTCATATGCTTTCTCTAAGTCCACAAGACACAATGCAACTCCTTCTGACCTTTTCTGTATTTCTCCAACACTCTCAGAGCAAATATTGCATCTGTAGTGCTCTTTCCTGGCATGAAACCATACAGCTTATCTCTAATTATTACCTCCCTTCTTAACCTAGCTTCCACTACTCTTTCCCATAACTTCAAGCTGTGACTGATCAATTTTATCCCTCTGTAGTTACTGCAGCTCTGCACATCACCCTTATTCTTAAAGATAGGTACCAAAATACTTTTTCTCCACTCCTCAGGCAACCTCTGACTTTCCAAAATTCCATTAAACAATCTGGTTAAAAATTCCACTGCCATTTCTCCTAAGCACCTCCATGCTTCCACTGGTATGTCATCTGGGCCAACAGCCTTTCCATTCTTTATCCTCTTCATAGCTGTCCTTACTTCCTCCTTGCTAATCTGTTTCACTTCCTTATTCGCTATACCCACATCATCCAACCTTCTCTCTCATTCTCTTCATTCATCAGCCCTTCAAAGTACTCTTTCCATCTACTCAACACACTCTCCTCACTTGTGAGTATGTTTCCCTCAGTCCTTTATCACCCTTATCTGCTGCACATCTTTCCCAGCTCTGTCCCTTTGTCTAGCCAATCGGTACGGGTCCTTTTCTCCCTCTTTAGTGTCCAATCTCTCATACAACTCTCCATATGCCTTATCCTTAGCTTTCACCACCTCTCTCTTTGCTATGCGCCTCATCTCCTTATACTCCTGTCTTTCTTCATCTCTTTGACAATCCCACTTCTTTGCCAGCCTCTTCCTCTGTATACTCTCCTGTACTTCCTCATTCCATCACCATGTCTCCTTGTCCACTTTCCTCTGTCCAGATGTCACACCAAGCACCTTCCTAGCAGTCTCTCTTACTAGCTCTGCTGTAGTTACCCAGCTGTTTGGTAACTCTTCATTGCCTCCCAGTGCCTGTCTTAACTCTTCCCTGAACTCCACCTCACAATCATCCTTTTTTGACTTCCACCATTTAATCCTTGGCACTGCTTTCACACTCCTCCTTTTCTTGATCACCAACGTCATCCTACAGACCACCATTCTATGCTGCTTAACTACACTTTCCCCAGTCACCACTTTACAGTCTCCAATCTCCTTCAGACTGGCCCTCCTACATAGGATATAATCCACCTGTGTGCATCTTCCTCCACTCTTGTATGTCACCCTATGCTCCTCTATCATCTTAAAATATGTATTCACCACAGCCATGTCTATCCTTTTCGCAAAATCCACAATCATCTGACCTTCTGCATTCCTCTTCTTAACACCATACCTACCCATCACTTCCTCATCCCCTCTGTTCACTTCAACAACATGCCCATTGAAGTCCGCTCCAATCACTAGTCTCTCACCCTTGGGGACACTCACCACCACTTCATCCAACTCACTCCAAAATTTTTCTTTCTCATCCATTGCACACCCAACTTGTGGAGCATATGCACTAAACATTCATCATTACACCATCAATTTCAAGCTTCATAAACATCACTCTATCAGACTCTCCACCTCCAAAACACTCTTGGTATACTGTTCCGTTATGATAACCCCTACCCCATTTCTTCTGCCATCCAAACCATGATAGAACAATTTGAATCCGCCTCCTATACACTTGGCCTTACTTCCCTTCCATTTGGTCTCTTGCACGCACAATATATCAACCTTCCTTCTCTCCATCATATCAGCTAGCTCTCTCCCTATACCAGTCATACTGCCAACATTCAAAGTTCTTACCCTCAGTACTACACTCCTAACCTTCCTCCTCTCTTCCTGCCTTCAGGCATGCCTTCCCCCTCCTCTTCTTCTTTGGCCAACAGTAGCCCAATTTCTGCCAGCACTCTGTTGGCTAACAGTACTGGTGGTGGTCATTGTTAACCCAGGCCTCAACGGATCTGGTATGAAAATATGAAATGTTCTCTGCATCAGTAATTTGGCAGAGGTTTTATGCCGGATGCCCTTCTGATGCAACCCTCCCCATTTATCCAGGCTTGGGACCGGCACAAAGAAATGCACTGGCTTGTGCATCCCCAGTGGCTGGGTTATAGTGATAGAGGGAATACTCTATCTAAATCTGGGAAGGGGGGGTTTATTAATCGGGGTTTGGACAAGGACACAGCTAGTAAGAATTTAGGTGAGATTTAAGTGCAGTCTTGAAAAGACTGCAGGAAGGAAGGGTAGTTATGGTAGTGCGAAGGTTGTTCCAGAGCTTGGATATAGTGCAGGAAAACAGGGCTTCATCTGCTGAGTTTTTGGCTTTGGTGACCTGGAGTAGATTTTTGTTGCAGGAGTGTAGCAGTCTGGAAGAGTGGTGGGGTTGGAGAATTGTATGGAGCGATGGGATTCTGAGAGGGTGGTTTACTAGTTTATGAGCAAAGGTGAGTTGAATTTGGTGTAGGAGTTATGGGAGTTCAAGCCTGTCAAGGTCTGTAAGGAAGATACAGTGGTGGCTGCGGTAAGAAGCACCAGTGGCAAATTTTGCAATTTTAATGTAGCAGGCTTCGAGTTGGTGTAGGTCTGACTGCCTAAGATTTCTAAGTATTGGTGATGTGTAGAGTAGGTGGAGATTAGTTGGGAATTGGCGATAGAGATTCTTGCTGGTTTTGTGAGGTATCGGCAGCTTCTATATAAGGTACCCAGTTTTTTGTGCACTTTTTTATTATTAGTGATATGTGGTGTCAAATTTGGGAATTGTCTGTACGCCAAGTAGTTTTGTGTGGACTGTTGGTGAAATTGAGGTATTATCCTTGGCTTGAATAGTGAAATGTGGGGTGTTTGGGGTAGATTTTGGAGGATTGGAAGATTAAGAGTTTGGTTTTATTTGGATTGAGGAGAAGCTGGGCATTCGATAGCCAGCTTTCAACTGAAGAGGAAGCTTCTTGGGTGATCTGTTTGAGTTTTGTTAGAGTTGGGGCTGAGCAGATGAGGGTGGAATAATTTGCGTAGTGTATGAGGGAGGCATGTTTGGTGGCAGTGTGCAGGTTGTTGGTAAAAAGGGAGAAAAGTAGGGGGCCAAGGATGGAGCCGTGGGGAACCCCAAGAGTAACAGGGAGATGAGTGGATAGATTGTTGTCCCAGATGACTGATTGCTGGTGGCCTTGTTGATAGCTGTGGAACAAGTTTGTGGCTGTTTCTTTGACAATGTCAAAGGCTTTAGATGTATTCAGAAATACAGCAGAGGAGAGGAGGCCATTGTTTTTTGTGATGGAGGATAGTGTTGCTAAAGGAGAGGAGAGCAGTTGTTGTACTGTGGTGTGGTCTGAAACAATGCTGGGTACTGGAGAGGAGGTTATTGTTAAGGAGGAATTTGGAGACCTGTGAGTTGATGCATTTTTTGAGTACCTTGGAGGGGGGAAGAGGGTGGCAATGGGGTAGTAGTTGGAAAGGTCAGTGGAGGTACCACCTTTGTGGAGGGGAATGATGTATGATATTTTCCATAGTGTGGGTACATAGGATTCAGATATGGAGCAGCTGATTAATATAGATAAGCTAGGACATCAGCTGCTATCTTTAGGTATTCAGCAGGCAGGTAGTCAGCTGCTAGTTTTGTGGGTTTTAGTTTTGTCAGGAGTCTTTATGTAGGTGGTGGGTACTGGAGAGAAAGAAGGTAGGGAAGGGTGGTTTTGGGTTGGGTGAGGGGGGGATTAGTGTAGGGAAGTGTTTTTTTGTTAGGGATAGCACAGATTCTGTGAGCCTGCTCGACAAGCCAAGTTGCTTCACAAGAGATGGTTTGCACCTGTCACCCTTAGGCTTTTGAATACTGGCCAAGGCTTTTGCTGCACCCATGGTGCCTTTTTAGGCAAGGCTCAAAAGACAAACCCACCACCGTAAATAGCACAAGTAACCAAAAACTAAGGGTAATGCTACTCAATGACAGAAGTCTAAACCTCAAAATACATGCACTCGAGGCACTCCTCAGCATGGAGAACGTAGATATCTGTGCAGTAACAGAAACCTAGTTTAAGGCTGCAGAGAGCACCCCAGCACTACCAGGCTATAATTCATACCATACGTTTTGGCCACAGAACCCAGACCGAAACACAAAAGGTGGGGGTGTATCCATATTCATCAAGCATACCCACACCTCCAGGTTAGTGGTGCAGCACAATGCCTCAGAGATCATCCATGTGCAACTAACAATGGGCAGAACTGCAATTCAAATTGTAACTTGCTACAGATCACCCGCCATGACCCAGGACCCCTATTCCGCGTTTCTGGAGACAGTGGAAAATATGAAGGTCCTACCAAACACCCTAATACTGGGTGATTTCAATTACCCAAACATTAACTGGGAGAACTACTCGAGTACTAACTCCCTTGCCCAACGCTTCCTAGAATTTATAAACTCGAATGCCCTGGATCAACTGGTCAACACCCTCACCAGAGGTGACAACATATTGGACCTGGTCATCACCAGCATGGGAGACCGGTGTTCTACACCAGAGGTCAACCTCTCTCTGGTTAGATCAGACCATAGACGAATCACTCTGGATATCCACATTCTGCCCCCACCCCCAATCAAGGAAACCACCATGAAAACTTTTCAAAAGCAAACTTCGTTACTTAAGACTGAGGTGGAAAGGTTCACAGCCCCATGCTAAAGGACAATGCTGTCCAAGCTGCTGAATCCCTTACAAGGGCACTCTATGAGCACCTGCAAGAATGCATGGATCGTGCTATCCCAAGCAAAACCAATACTCAGTCTTCCAAGAAAAGGAAACCAGTCTGGTGGACTCCTGCCATAAACAAGCTATACAATAGAAGGAGGAAACTAGTGCAGAAAAGAGTAAAATCCCAAGAAAGGAAGACATCCCTGATCAGTATCAACAAGAAACTACAATCCCTCATAAAATCATCCAAGGCTAGCTTCGAAAGAAATATTGCCAAGGACTCCAAAGATAACCACAAAGCGTTCTTTAGCTATGTCAAGAACCTAAGTGGAAACTCTCACATCTGCTCTGAGTTAGTGCGGAATGGCATAAAATACACTGAACCGACTGATATTGCCAACATTCTGGCAGACAGGTTTAGTGCAAACTTCACCCCCTAAAGCGGCCCATAACCATACCAGAAGAATGTAGAGCCCCAGCAATCACTGACACACAGGTAAAAACAGCCCTATCCAAAGCCAAAAACATAGCTTCAATGGGACCGGACAGTGTTCCAGGCTGTGTCTTACACAAACTCCAAAATGAACTAACCCCTCACCTAAACACACTGTTCAAACTCAGCCTCTCTACAGGCTATGTACTCAGAGTGGTGCACAGCAACAGTTATCCTGCTCCACAAAGGTGGAGCCACAACAGACCCCAGGAACTATCGCCCTATAAGCCTGACTAGCCTGGTCTGCAATGCTATGGAGCGCATCATCATGGAATTCATTAACAGAGACTTTGGGAACCTCCAAACATTGGACCCTACCCAATTTGGCTTTGTTAGGGGCAGATCATACCTCCTAAACCTGGTGGATTTCTTTGAGACAGTTACCAAGGCTTTAGATGAGGGAAATGAGGTCCACACAGCCTACCTAGACCTTGCAAAGGCTTTCGACACCATTCCCCATTCTAGTATTGTAGACAAGCTCACCAGCCTGAACATAAACCCCTACATCATGAGATGGGTTGCCAACTGGCTCATGGATAGAACCCACACAGTGAGATTTCAGGCTCTAAGTTCGACTCTAAACCGGTTACAAGTGGTATCCCCAGGCCTCAGTCCTGGGACCCCTCCTGTTTGGTATATACTTCTCAGAGGTGCATGCAAGCACAGAAGGACTATGGCTGATCAAGTTTGCAAACAACTGCAAACTGGGGGCCATAACTGACTCTCTGGCTGATACAGACATCCTCCAGAAGGGTCTCACTTAGACGGATACCTGGTGTCAAAATCATGGCCTCAAGCTAAATGCCAAAAAGTGCATAGTCATCCCCTTTGGAAAAAACAAAGTACCCACAAACTACCACATACGTGGTAGTCCCCTAAATACAGAAAATGTAATAAGGGATCTGGGAACCCAAGTAGATGTCAATCTCTCCTTTGATAATCATATTGCCAAGGTGGTTAGAAAATCCTTCTATGTGGCCCACCTAATCACAAAAGGGTTTGCATCTAGAACAAAAGAGGTTGTGCCCCTCTACTCATCACTCCCATTATAGAGTACAATGCAACATTTGGGATGTACCTTAGAAGACACCTGCAACAGCTGGAAAGACCATAGAAGTACCTCACCAAGAGGATTACTGGCCTCAAACAGATGCCCTATGCAGCGTGACTGAAAAACTCCAGCTGTACTCGGTTGCATACCGCTTACTCAGAGGTGATCTCTGCCTGACATACAAGGCCATGTCCAACCCTGAATTGATGGACATGCTCCACCTAAAAAAGACCAAATCCCCAAGAGCCACATGCTCTAGGGATCTAAACCTCACCACAATGATAAATATGACTTGCTGGAGGGATAGATTCCTGTCCCAGAGACTCCCCATGCTTTGGAACAGGATTCCATCTACACTGGGCAGAGCCCCTCACTAACACTCTTCAAGAGAAACCTTGACGAGTGGATGGGGAAGAAAATTTACCCCGGGGATCACTGCAGTAGCTCTGCTAGACAGAGGCACAGAGAACTAATGGCTCTGCTGGACAGAGGCACAGGGACCTAATCTAAGTGGGTGGCGAAAGCCAACACATTCTGGCTAGGCTTACAGATTCCCTCGGGCAGATAGCTTAGTATTTACCTATGAACCTATGAAGGAATCGGCAATGCTACTGGTGGAGAGAGGGGTGGTTGGTAGGGGGGTACTTACTTTTCCTGGGCATAGTATAGAATTAATTGTGGACCAGAATTGCTTGGGGTTGTTTTGGGGGAGGAGTTTAGGGATGTCTGATAGAAAAGGGCTTTGTCTGCTTATACTTGTTTTTTGACCTTGTTATGTAGTTCAAGGAAAAGCTGCCTATCTGAGGGTTTTTTAGTTATGTGCCAGCATTCCCATGTTTTATCTCTGGTTTTCATAAGGCTCCTGGTGGGTTTTTGTAGCCAGTGGGAGGTCTTAGTTTTGATTCTGGTATTTCTCAAGGGGGGCATGGGAGTTAAAGATGTTGAGGAAGGTACTGTTAAAGAAATGGACTACTTCGTCTGGGTTGAGGTACTTTAGAGGTGACAAGTTTACATTCTGGAGGGAGGAGGTGAAGTAGTTGGGGTTAAAATATGCTTTGTTGTGAATAATTCTGTGGGAAATGGGTTTGCAATCATTAATGTGATTTTGTGGAATGGTTACTGAGGGAGTCAGGTAAACAGCCTGCTGGGTAGGTGTGAGGGGCTTTAACTAAGACACAGTCAAGAATAGTGTGGTTATTGGGATTTTTTATTGAGCCTAGTGGGGGTTTGTATTAGCTGAGAGAAGCCATGGAGATTTAGGTGGAGGGCTGGGTGGTTGCTATTGCTGGATAGCCAATTGATGTTAAAGTCCCCGAGGATGATAGTTTCATGGGGTAGGGAGGGATTGGCCCAGTCTAGTAGGTTTTCAAGGGGAGGTATATTTTGGCCTGGTGGGAAATAGCACCCTATAATGTTGGTTGATTTTTTAGGGTTTAATTTGAGGGTGGTATAAAGTATTTCTTCCTTGTCAAACTAGGAAGCTGATTTGGTGAGAATATGGATATTGAGGTGGTGTTTGTACAACAGTGCCACACTACCTCCTTTTCTGGATAGTCTGTCCTTATGGAGGATGTTGTATCCAGGTGGGAGTATCTCTTCACTTTTGATGTGAGATTTGAGCCACAATTCAGTTAGGATAAGGATGTCAGTGGAGTAGAGGCTTATGTAGGCATGGAGGTCTTGGATTTTATTACAGATGCATCTGATGTTAAGAGACATAATGAGGAGGTCATTTGCATTTTTGTTGCTTGTGATTTGGGTGATGGGGGAGTTGGTTGGAAGGGGGTTTGTGTAGATATTGATTGTGGGGCCAGGGTTGGGGTGCACATCTCCACTGAGAGCAAGTTTAGAGTGTTGAGAATGTTTTATATATGCAGTAAAAATTTGTGCCCAGTTGTTTTTGTCAGATTCCTCTACCGCATCTGGGTTGGAGGCCGTTGAGGATCTGGTGGACAGCATGTTCAAGGCTTTGCAGGCATCTGTTTTGGGAGTTCAGGGAGAACCACAGTTGACTGTTTCTGAGGGGTCTAGAGGGGTTCTGCAGTTTCTCTTTAGGGAAGAGGTTCCTGTTACAGTTGTGGAATACCGTCCTGAGTCTGGGCCTTCTCAGGTTTCTAGGATGGATAACCTCTTCAAAAAGAAACATAAAACTAACCATGTTTCTTCTGCTCCTATGGATCCACAAATTGAGTGGCAGGCCTTTACTCATGGGTTTTTAGTGCTTTACTGTCATTAAGGCCTCCTCAAGGGGTTTCAGTTTCTGCTCTCCTCCTTGGTTCTCTTTTTTTCCCCTAAAAGGCCCAAAGTATTGAATTCTTCTGAAGAAGAGATGGTTTCTGATGATGAATCCCTTGTTTATTCTACCCAGATTCCTTCAGCTTTAGACTACGGGTCTGAGGTGGAGGACTCGTACTCTAGATAATCCTTCTTAGGAAATTTCATTTGGGGACACAATCTCTAGGATGATGGAATTTTTTAAGTGGGATTGTGCTCAGGTTTTGGATATCCATAAGAGGTACTATGAGTTACTGCAGATGGGGATCACCTAAACCTGCAGCCATTCCTCTTCTTTTGGGTGCTTTCTTGGATGTTTTTTCCAATGCCCCTAACATGCTGGATTCTGTGCCCCCTGTTCCCAAGAAGTCTGATAGGTTTTATAGGGTGCCCGAGGATTGTTTCTTTTTGTTTAAATGTCCTGCTGCTGACCCCTCTGTGGTGTCTGTAGCCTCTGATAAGCCATCTCAGTTGCTTTCTTTGTCCAAGTTACTGCCTTCTGACAAGGACAGTAGAACTATGGATAGGCTGGGTAAGAAGGTTTATACTTCGGCTACTCTAGCTTTTACTGCTATTAATTATCCGACCCATATCTCTAGGTATGTCTTGGCTCCTCTTTCTCTGGCTTGTCAGCTTCTTTCTGATCTTCCAGACTCTGAGTAAATCTTCTGCTCTTTCCTTGCTTGGGGCTTCCTCTCAGGTAGTTCGTCATTCTGACAAATGTAGTTATGATGCAACAGATGACTCTTCTAGGGGTCAGTTCTGAGGAGATATGCTTGGCTTAGGCTTCAACCTTTGCCCAGTGATATTAAGGCTAAGTTGATGGATGCTCCTCTGGATAATAAACTTTTGTTTGGTGAAACGGCTACTGCTGGTTTATTTAACTCTCTTCAGAACAAGAGGAAGGCTTTACAGGAGCTTAAGCATGTCTTTGTTTCTCCTGTGCCTAAATTTCAGTGAAACTACTCTTCTATGCCCGCCTTTGTTCATAGCCAATCTCACCCTCCTAAAGGTAAAAAGTGTAGTAAACTGACTCCTCCTGCCAAGGCCACTCAGACTGCAGGGATTTTTAAGCCTTCCTTTCCTAACAAACCAGGTGCTGTATGACTATTCACCTGCCACATTCCTCTTTCTCTTTACCTTTCTCTTCCTGTTTGGCACCGAATCATCCAGGATTCTTGGGTTCTGTCAATCATTCAGCAGGGGTATTTTATGGTCTGGATTTCTCACCCTCCTTTTATGGGCATTCCTCATCCTCCTTGGGAACAACTTCCTCCCCCCCCCCCCCAGAGGTTCTTTGAGAAAAAAAGACCTCTTGTCTCTGGGCACTATTCAACAGGTGCCTGTGTCCCAAAGGGGGAAATGGTTTTATTCAAGAATGTTTCTAGTGCCCAGACAAGACAGAGACCTGTTCTAGACCACTCCCATATAAACACTTCTGAAGGTGCCTTCCTTTTGGATGTTGTCCCTTCAGTCCCTGTTTCCTCTCTTGTTCCCTCAGGCCTTTCTGGTGTATCTGGATCTCAAGGATGCTTATCCCCATATTCCGATCCATCCTCTTTTCACGAGATTTTTGCATTTCTCTGGTTCCAGGCATTTTCAGTTCTTTGCTTTGCACTTTGGCCTTTCTACTGCTCCAAGGGTATTCACTAAATGGCTCGCTCCCATGATTGCCTTTTGCAGGCTTCATGGGATCCAAATCTTTCCCTATTTGGATAACCTGCTGATTCAGGCATCATCTCCTTTTGCAAAATCTTAATTTTATCATTTCTCTTTTTCAGAGCCTGGGGTTTACAATAAACTTCAAAAGTTGTCCCTGTCTTCTTCACAGGATCATGTCTTTCTGGGTTGCAGGATTCAAACTGTGCCACTGCTGACATCCTTGCCTCCTCCAGGGGCATTAACTCTCAATCTGAAGTAGTTAACTTCATTTGATCAGCAACTTGTGGGTTACGGATCCAATATGGATCTGAGCAGGCAGCATACCAAGCTAAAGATCCGAGCTCCAAGCTCCTCCCTCTTACCCATACTACCCTGCAACCTCCTTCCAATCCTCAGATCTTGTTTGCCCGGCTTTGCCAAGCACGGGATTTTTCGAGCTCCAGGCGAGTGTAGCTAGTTCTTATATTTTTCTAAAAATATTTGGGTAGTATAATTGTTAGCTTTGTGTGTGTGTAGTATTTTTCTATATATTTAGATATTAGTTCTCTTCTTAACTAATCTATCCCTCTTTTATCCTTGGTAATCTCTATCCCCTAGTAGGCCCCTCTTTTCCCTTTAGGTGTGTGTCTGTGTCTCTGTGTGTGTGTCTGTGTCTCTGTGTGTGTGTCTGTGTCTCTGTGTGTGTGTCTGTGTCTCTGTGTGTGTGTCTGTGTCTCTGTGTCTGTCTCTGTGTCTCTGTGTCTGTCTCTGTGTCTCTGTGTCTCTGTGTCTCTGTGTGTGTCTCTGTGTGTGTGTGTCTCTGTTTGCACTACCATTTCTAAGTGCATTGAGTGTGGCCATAAGCTGTCGCCAGCAGATGGTCACACTAGGTGCATTCTTTGCTTGGGGGTTTCTCACCTTTCCTCAGGCTGCCAGAACTGTGCAGTCTTTAACCCCTGGGCCTTGCGAGATAGGAAGAACAAGTTGATTTTGGTGGGGTCTTCTATCCGCGGAATCAGCTTCTTCCTCTTCTCCCTCTGTAGAGACAGCCATGGCTGTGGTTGCCCAATCATCTGGCCCTCCTTCCCTGTCTGGGACTCACCCTCCCACCTCGTCTCAGGGACAGCGAGAGGCAAAAAAGGACAGAAAAGAGAGAAGGGAGAGAGAGAAAGAGAGAGAGAAGCCACAAACGGCGGGCCGAATTGGACCCCTCGGCTCCTCCTGATAAGGTTCTTTCTTCTCCATTGAAGATTACCAAGCCTCCTTCCCCACAGCTCTGTTCCCCATGCTTCTCACTGGAGGAGGAGGCCTGACCATCTTTGAGATCGTCATGTCGCCCTCCCAGCTGGCTTCGGTGGCCTCTTCCAGATCTACTCATAGCATCTTGGAGGCAGATATGGACCGGATGATGCGTTGCTTCCTGCAAACTCAGCTGCAGATGGAAGTGTTGCTGCCCCCCCCCCTCCGGGGGGGGGGATCACCTCCACTGTTTGCCCCAATAGCTCCTTCTCTGATCCACTACCAGATTTTGGAGTCTTCAGATCCGAGGAGCCGAGGAGTCATGAAGTTGGTGCCGATGGTTATTGCTACCTCGACGCCTGTCATGCCCTCAAGCTTATCGGATCCAAGCTCTCCGGGCCAAGTGCTGGGCATCGGATCCAAGGGGGCGTGTGTCTTCGGCTCCTTTGCGGTCGGAACACACCATCCACTCAAGTCCGAGTGAGTCTGCTCCGACACCGAGACCTTCGTCTGATCCGAGGGTGCCGGCCACCTGTCTTAGAGAGGCTGGTTCCCCATCAGCATTCGACATTGTGGAGAGGGTTCTCTCTAGAGGATAGAGACCCCTCTACTCTTTCCTCAGGGTCCGCCCTGCTCCCTTGCAGCTCTGTTTGTCCTCCATCATCCAGTCCCAAGGTTAGCCTGTGTCATTGATACCCCAGCCAGTTCTCCTGGAGGAAGATGAATCCGTTGGTGAGCCCCCCTCAGACAGTCCCCGAGGAGATTCCTCACAAACGCCTGTGCAAAAGGAGGCACTTGGACTCCCCTGAGTCCCTCACCGAGGATACCGATTTGGAGAAAGGGGAAGATTCTCCCAGGTCACCTCCCCCGACGACATCTCCTTTGGAGACGTTATGGAAATGCTCCGCCAAAGGGGGGGGGGTCATCCACCAAAAAACCTTCCTTGGATGAGTCTGTATTCCTGGAGGTGTTTGACACAGGCCCATCTACCTCTTGGGTGTCCTCCCTGGTCGACCTGATTACCACCAGGGCGTGGAAGGAACTGGACACTGTAGTGCTGATCTCCAGGACACCCGACAAGATTCTGAGCCCCCCTGCAGACAAAGCTTCATGGAGCAAGGGTTCCCCTGTAGATGCCATGGTGGTGGCAGTGGCCACCAAAAAGGAACTAGCTCAGGACAGTTCTTCAGTCCATCCCCCTGAAAAGGAGTCTCGGGCAATGGACCATATTGGAAAGCGGATGTTTGCTTCAGCTACCTTCTCTATTAGGGCGCTGAATTACTTGGCCCATGTAAGCAGACTGCAGCGGGACCTGGTTAAAGAGTACACTGAGTCTCCCCCAGAGTCCATGTCGGCTGATGATAAACAGACTTTCTCGGCTCATATGGCCACTCTCAAATCGGTGTCTAATACATCTATGCGGCTACTCTCCCACGCCATGGAAGGAGCCGCTAGAGCTAGCGGGTTCAGTATCGCCTTAAGGCGTCATGCCTGGCTTTGGCTTTGCGATTTCTCAGAACCTTTCAAGGTGTCCTTCGCGAATGCACCCTTTGATGGGTCTACCCTGTTCGGGAAGACCGTCCATGAGACGCTGGTCCAGAGCGAGAAAGCCTGGTAAATGTTGTCAGCCGTAGGAATCCGCTTCTCTACTCCTCAAAGGTCCTTCTCCAGGAACCAGTGAGGCAGAAGAGGTGGTTGCAGAAATTTCAGCAAGCCCGGATGCTCAGGACGCCTTCTCCCCAGAGGTTGCGGGGGACAAGGTGGACGCCGGCCCAGAGGCAGAGGGGGACCAAAGAACTTCTGGTCACGGGAACCTTTTTCCAACTGACCCATGCAGCAGCCCTGAAGGGTTGCCCAACTGCTCCTCTCTGAAGGCAGTTGGTGGGCATTTTTCGAGGCACCTGGCTCAATGGGAGTCCATCACGACAGATCGTTGGGTGCTTCAGATAATATCCAGAGGCTATTCAATCCCCTTCATAAACCAGCCCCCTTACTCAAGACTCCTCCCAGATGTTCCACCCACTCAAAGGGAGGCTGCAGCTTTGGAAATAAAAAACCTGTTAGAAAAAAGAGCCATCCATCATGTGTCCTCAGACCAGTCCAGATTAGGCGTTTACTCCAGGTTCTTTCTGGTGTAAAAAAATACGGGGGACTTGAGGCCGATCCTCGACCTGCCCACAATGAACCTTTTCATTGCCAAGGAGAAATTCCGGATGGTCACGCTTCAATCCATTCTGCCCCTCTTGCAGGAGGAGGACTAGATATGCTCCACAGACCTCAAGGATGCATACTACTATATTCTCATGGACAGACAGTCCAGGAGGTTTCTCCACTTTTGGCTAGGGGCCAGCTATTACCAGTTCAGGGTCCTACCCTTTGGTCTCACCACATCCCCCTGGGTGTTCACCAAGGTCATGGCAGTTGTAGTGGCCCACCTGAGGCTCCAGGGCATACAGGTCTTCCCGTACCTAGACAACTGGCTCCTCACTGCCACCACCAGGCATCTACTCTCTCTAGCCAGGGACTTCTTCCTCCGTTTATCATCCCAGTTGGGGATCACTATAAATATCAATAAGTCATTCCACCAACCTGTTCAGGTTATAGACTTTATAGGGGCCAGGATAGATTCCCTTCAGGCCAAGGCTTTCCTAACACCAGACAGACTTCACAGCATGACTCTGCATTTACTAGCTCTTCTTCAGTCTCCTGCTCCCCCAGCAGAGTTAGTCCTGAGAGCTTTGGAGTCCATGGCGGCAGTGATCAATTTGATCCCTTACGCTCGTCTGCACATGAGGGTTCTACAGTGGATTTTGCAAGTCCAGTGGTCCATTCTACACCATCCGCTAGACTTGCTGATTCCCCTCAGCAGGGTTTGCATGAACTCCCTCATGTGGTGGCTCCAATCCTGAACCCTTCAGGAAGGACGACTTTTGTTATGCCCCTACCCCAAGCCAGAGTGACCACAGATGCCTCCCACCTAGGGTGGGGGGCATTGTGCGGGCAGAACTGTCTTAGGCACGTGGACTCAGATGGAGACCATTCTGCATATAAATGTACTGGAGATGAGGGCTGTCCTTTTAGAATTGCAGGCCCTTCATGCCTTCCTTCCTCCGGGGACTATTGCGATCCAGTCAGACAATATGTTGATGGTCTGGTATATCAACAAAGAGGGGGGAACCAGGTCTTACCCTTTTTGCTGAGAAGCCATGAGAGTTTGGGAATGGGCGATCTCCACCAACTGCTTCCTGTTAGTGATGCACATTCTGGGTTGGTCCAACATTCTGGCAGACAAATTGAGCAGAACTATCCTCTCTCCTTACGAGTGGTCTCTGAATTCTTCCGTAGTGAAACAGATCTTCCTCAAGTGGGGTCAGCCTTGCTGCGATCTCTTCGCATCACCTTCCAACGCGAAGTGCAGTGAGTTTTTTGCTCTAATTCCTCCTTTAGGGGAAGCCCCCAGAGACGCTCTAGTCCATGCTTGGCTGCCCGGTCTTCTTTATGCATATCAACCACTTCCGCTGATGACAACATTTTTGCAGAACGCTTGTTGGTTGGGGAGCAAGATTATTCTCATAGCCCCATTCTGGCCTCATCAGGTCTGGTTCCCCTGCCTGCGGTCTCATCTCATAGCTCCTTTCTGGATCTTGGATCCCATTCCGGATCTGATCTCTCATGCCTTGGGAATGACCCCTCTGAACCTGGATGAGCTCAAACTCTCAGCTTGGCTTATCCAGTTCCCTTAGTTGCCAGGACTCCCAGTATCTCCTCCCTAGTCAAGTCCATTCTGGTGGTGGCACATAAACCCTCTACCAGGAAGATTTACAATAGTAAATGGAAATGTTTTTCCATTTGGGCTTCACGTAAGAACTTGGATCCCTTTACCACTCCTATTCCAGCGGTTCTAGAATTCTTGTCTCATATTTTTCAGCAGGGGGCCGGTTCATCTACTGTAAAGGTTCAGCTGGCTGCTATTTCCCATTTCCATATTGGGGACAACTTTGGTTCTCTCACTGCTACCAGAATTTGTAAGGCTTTTCTAAAAGATACCTTTCTTTTGAGACCTATTAGAAATTCATCCCCACCATGGGACCTGACCTTGGTTCTTCAGGCATTAGTCGCACCTCCATTTGAACCCACAGCTTCCATTGATCTGAAGTTCTTGTCATGGAAGATGGCCTTTTTGGTAGCCATTACCTCAGTCAGGAGAGTGTTGGAGCTTCAGGCTCTTTGTATCAAACCTCCATACCTTGTATTTCACAAGGACAGGGTATCTCTCAGGACTAACCCCTCCTTTCTTCCCAAAGTTGCTTCCAAGATGAACATTAATCAATCCATTAATTTGCTGGTATTCTTCCCTAATTACCAGAACAAAGGGGAGTATAAACTTCATTTACTGGATGTTCACAGACAGTTATGTTTTTATTTACACAGGACGGCTGTCTTTCATAGATCTGACCAACTTTTCGTCTCCTTTGCAAAATCTTTTCTAGGGAAACCAATTTCTAAAGTGACTCTTGCCAGGTGGATTTCGAGTTTTATCCTCTTAGCATATAGAGAATCTGGCTTGCCAGAACCAATGGGAGTTCATGCTCATTCTGCGCGTTCTATGGCAATGTCTGCTGCATTCTGGTCTAGAGTTTCCCTGGATGACATTTGTTCAACGGCTACCTGGGCATCCTCTCAACCTTATTTCTCATTATAAACTAGATTTGGTGTCTAGAGGAAGGGCTGCTTTTGGCTCTGCAGTGCTCCGGAATATTCTTCCTTGAGGGCCTCCCAAGATTTCGGGTAGCTGGGGACTCTGTCCCACACGTTGCTGATCAAATGAAGTTAACTACTTCAGATAAAGAAGTTATGTACTCACCATAATGTTCCATCTGAGTAGGTAACTTCATTTGTTAGCAACTGTCCCTCGCTCCTTCCCCCTAACCTGGATGGTTATTTAGCTGAACTCGAGGTTTGGATGCTCGAGTTTTGTTTTGTCTCAGAGTCAGGTTTCTCAGGTTGTTAGCTTGTTTTGTTATTTTGTGCAGGGGGAAAACATGATCTGAGGATTGGAAGGAGGTTGCAGGGTAGTATGGGTAAGGGGGAGGAGCTTGGATCTTTAGCTTGGTATGCTGCCGGCTCGGATCCGTATCTGATCCGTAACCCACAGGTTGCTGACAAATCAAGTTACCTACTCAGATGGAACGTTATGGTGAGTACATAACTTCTTTTTTCTTTCTTTCAAACTCTTCATCCCCTGACCTCCATTACAGCCAGGGGGTTCTGAGAGTTCTGGGGTTCATGGCTTCCACCATTCTAATGCTTCTTCTGGCAAAACTCCACATGAGGAAGTTCCAGTGGTTTCTGAAGTTGGTGTGGCTTCAGCATGCGCATCCTCTAGACTTTCCTGTTCCTGTTCTCGTGTCTCAAGAAAGAACTTCTGTGGTGGATTCAGCAGGAGGTCACTTGGATTTCAAAGGAACCTCCTCTTCCCTCTCAGAATCTGTTCACAGACTCTTGAGATGTGGGATGGGGAGCGTTTGGTTCCCTGAGGGTTCAGGGAGTGCAGTCGCCTCATCAGTAGAAGGAGCACATCAACATCAAAGAGATGAGGGCTGGTTATGCTGCCTCTTCAGGCCTTTCATCCTCTCTTCTCTCCGGAGCCTCTTAAGTTATTCACAGATAATACCAGAGTCATCTGGTATATCAACAATTGGGAGTACAAGATTTTCCCGTATTTGCCGGCTGGCACTTCTGGTATGGGATCTGGCTATCCAATATCAAGTGACTCTTCAGGCAGTTTATATTCCTTCAGATCAGAACATTGTGGCAGACAATCTGAGCAAGTCCTTCACTCACTCCCATGAATTGATGTTTCACAGATATGTTTTTCTGGATATTGTTCACCAGTGGGGTACTTCTCACGTAGATCTGTCTCCCTTCTGAACAGACCACTTCCTCTGTTTTGTGCCAGTGTCCCAGGTCCTCTAGTATGAAAGGTGGACACCTTCTCATTTTCTTGGAAGGGGATGTTTCTTTATGAATTCCCTCCTCTTCCCCTCCTTCTGAGAGTCCTGTTCAAGATTCAACAGGATGCTCTTAAAATCTTGGTGACAGTCTTCCGGCTGCGACAGCACTGGTTCCCTCTACTTCTGCATCTAACCAAGGGCAGTCATCACAAGTTACCTCACAGAGTGGATTTCCTCACACAAGACAAGGGGTCTCTCATCCATCCCCACCTGTCCACACTTCAGCTGACACTATGGGTGATAGGGTTTTGATCCCTCATAGACACCTTTTATCTAAAGACATGCTGCAGGTCCTGCAGGAGGCCAGGAAAACTACTACTAGATAATACTACTTGTTTAAATTGAAGAGGTTTTCTGTTTGGTGTCTTTCTTGTGACCTGGACTCACTTTCTGTAGATGTTCCTTTGGTTCTCTCTTATTTGTGCGAGTTTCTCAGTGCCGGTTTGCCCTATTCTTCTATTAAGGCCTGCTTATCAGCTCTTTCTGCTTGTCTGCCTTTAACTCCCCCATTGGTTTCTAGATTTGAGGCTAAGCAATTTCTTAAAGGCATCCTTAATATTAGACCTCTCAGGAAGCCTGTTCCTCCTCACTGGGATCTTGGTTTCATTCTGGAAAAATTGAGTCAGACTCCTTTTGAGCCTGCTGTTTCAGCTTCCTTCCAACGTTGTTCTTGGAAGATGGTTCTTTTCTTAGCTCTTACTTCTGCCAGACTGGTGTCTGAGTTGCAAGCTCTTATGGCTTATCCAACTTTTTGATATTTCATGAGGACATGGTGTCCTTGTGTACTAATCCTTCTTTCATGCCCAAGGTGATTAATGAGTTGTCACTTAATCAGTCTATTAATTTGCCTTCTTTTTTCCCTCTCCACAATCTGAGAGTGAGAGGGTGCTGCATACCTTAGATGTACATAGACAGCTCGGATTTTATTTAGATAAAAACTAAAGCTATCAGAAAATCTGACCAGTTATTTGTTTCTTTTCATCCTAGGTCTTTAGGTTTGGCTGTTTCCAAGCAAACTATTTCCACTTGGATTTCAAAGGCTGTTTCCTTTTGTTACACTTTTCATGGCGAGCGCCTTCCTTCTGTAAAGGCTCATTCTACTAGAGCTGTAGCTTCTTCTGGTGCTTTTTTCAAAGGCTTAGACACTAATTCTATTCTTGAAGGTGCTACCTGGTCTTCTGTGCATACTTTTACCAGACATTACCAGCTGGATGGTATCTCCAGAGCTAGGGCTGGTTTTGCTGATGCCATTCTTTATGGCTTCTTAGAGGGCTCTGCAGCTGCTTCCTCCTCCCAAGTTTCTTTTTGAGCATTGGCGCACTCCCATCTGTAATGAATACTGCAGAGGTGAATGAAAGACATAGTACAGTTGTGTAAAATCTTAACATAACAGTAGATGTCTTTGCCCTCACTGCTGCAGTATTCACTCCCTCCCTCCATTTCCCTAGTTTTTTTTTCCTTCCTGGATATGTAGGTTCTCCTTGCTTTTCCTTGGACCGCTATTCCTACTGGGGCAATCAGTTCTGAGGATGGTACTCTTGAACATCACTGCTACTCCCTACGCTGTGCAAGGAGTGTGTATGTGACGTTCAGCGTACCTTAAAGCAACAGTAGACTTTGGTAAACTGGCCGGATAGTGGGCTTCACAGCAGGGAATCCCCATTTGTAATGAATACTGCAGCAGTGAAGGCAAGGACATCTACTGTTATTGTAAGATTTTACACAACTGTACTTTCTGATTTCATATGTATTGAATGGTGTTTGTCGATGGAATTTAGTATTTGTTTTATAGCAGTGTTTGAGTATATAATGGAAGGATATCAATTTATTGAAAATGTATTGCTTTTGATGGAATAATAGAATTATCTTCTATCCACTGTTATATTTCTGTCCTGTGCACCAGTAATGATTTGTTTTTCATTAATAATGTTTTTGATTTGTTATGGGGAAAAAACATTCAGCAAAGATTTTGTCAAGCAGTGCTTCCTCAGTCCTGTTTCTCTGATGCTTCCCATACCCATGATTTTTAGATGCAGTGCATTTCAGATACCTTCATCAATACTGCAGTGCAAACTCTAAATATCACTAAGTACTATAGATAGTGGGACTACTTAAGGGAAGGGTATTAAATTGACAGTGCAACACGTAATGCACGGGGAATGAAGTGCAGGTATTCACTCCATCTAATGGAGCTCTGACAGTTTGCAGTGTAACTTCCAATGGGCAGCGCCCAAGCTTTTTGATAAAATCAAATGATGTCCTCACATTTCAAACAAATGTTCATACCTCTGGAACCGTACAAGTTACTGAAGACGTTTAAATGGCTAACTCTTCACTCCAAGCTAGTTTTATAGTGGTGGTTTTCTTTAGTTTGTAGGTATTAAACTGTATTTTATAAGTCACAGTAATTATTAAGTTTGTAATATTTTGTAAACATCTGAACAACCACTCACGTTTCATAGCTACTGTGAGCAGCATTTTATTCACCCTGCAGACAGCTTTCATATGAGACTAAGCAGTTCTGTGTTGCTTGGTTGCCAAGATATTCCGAAAAACAAAACATTTATGACAGTATAAAATAAATATTACATGAACATCAATTAATATCACTTTACCTGCACTAGACAGAGGTCAAATATCGATACATTTGTGTTAGCCATTGTCTCAACTGCGTTTACATATTTTAATACTTTGTATGTAGCATGGTTTAGAAAATATTAATGCAAATATAAACGAGCAATATTTGATGCCTAGAGCCATCAGTAGACCATAAAGGCAGAAACGCCCAAAGGCACATTGTAGGATATGTGCAGTGATTTCTGCTGGGAAATACTTGAAAATGTAAAGAATAAGCTTGTTCTGCTACTTGTTCTAACAGCTGCGAAACAGTACAAAGAGCTGGAAGTCATTTTTACCAATCCCAGTCTACTATCTGACATACCCAGCATGTTGCCTAAGGAACAGACTGCTGCTAGTGAGACTTTCCACCATGCGGTTGCATTCTTTGCACTTCAGATGGTTAATTTCTTCTGCAAAAGGCATGCAGGCAGTGAAGGTAAGTGAATTATGTGATACTGATGCATTATTTCAATACGCTGTTTAAATTTACCTGATGCTCCACTTCTTGTACGAATGTAATTATACTTTATAGCTTGATCGTATCCAGGCCCAGCTGATTTAAATTTGAAAATTTGATTTAAGGCAGTGATGTCATTCATATTACTGAAAGTTTATTTTCACCCCATTCAAAAACGTGGTTGCTGGCGCTTCAGTTATTTATAACACTGGAAGACAGCAAGGAAAGACATTTAATGACCACCTACAGTATGATTCCTGACCCCCAGACTGTGTGCTGGTCATACAGTCATTAAACCAGTGAAGGCTTCAGCACATTCTGGTAATGAACATGACATACTGCTGTTTGAATACAGTGTAACACTGTTGACATGTAACATGTTCTGATTGTGTAATGGATGTACAATGAAGTCAGTAGATAAGCAATCATCAGAGACATCTGTGGAAAATTTTGAATTATTTCTGTTACTCATGCAAGCAGTTTGTGCTGAAGGAACGCATTCTTATATTAGGCCAGTTAGTATAGAAGGAACGCATTCTTACATTAGGTCAGTATGCATATTTGTAAGTGTTATTTTTTATAAGTAAGTCTTGCTAAAGAACAGTTGCTTTTCAGAAACATGTATGCAGTGACTGCAGTAAGTCAGTGTTTGTAGTAGTAGTGATCATTAAATTATCTGTGCATGTGTTTGTGGCAAACATTCTTTTCTTTGATCAACAAATGCCTTCAGTAATGATTACTTTGGTAAATTAATACCTTTTTCCCTTTGCAAGGTATATAACAGAAATAAAAGCAAACTTGCATTTATGTTTAAAAAGCAGATGAATATGTACCAGTCACAGCCTGAAAGGGAAAAAAGACACCAACACTAGCCTTAAAATACAAGCGTCACAGCAAGTCTTTCCCTTTATCCAATCTAAGGATACCTTATGCTCATCGAAGAGCATATTCTGATACATTATATAATTTAGACAATGTTTGCACCATAAATGCAATATTAAATAGTGTATGTACTTGAATGTATTTGTAAATATAATAGCCACCATTTTTTTAATAAACTTCCGCAATTTTATTTGTAATGTGTGTGGCTGAGTGTTTTCTCAAACATTCAAAGTACTGTAAAATTTAAAAAAAAAATGGTGTCAACTACTGCAGATATACGAATCCCTTTGAACAGGTTCCTCTGAACAGTTATGGCAACATTCAGATATCTATGAAAAAGAAATACATTTAACATGAAAGGGGGAAAACTTGTAAAGGATTTTTTGGTCTGGCTCTGCTCTGTGCATGAGTACACGTGTGTGTGTGTGTGTGTGAGCATGGTAATATAAATGTGCTATTTCAGAATGTAGGTGATGGCGTAGTGTTATGAAGCTATTACTTGTGCACTAATATCAATATTTTGAATGGAGTATGCTACAGAACATGAGTAGTAAAAGCAGAATCGTAAATACCTATAAGTGTTTTCTTAACCTATGCAACAATAAATTACAAGTATAAACAGTAACTGTAATCTTCTGCAAATAAATTAACATCCATGTTACATGCATCATTTTCTGAATTATCTTCCATAGTCTACTATAGTGTTAAGTGAAGATGCGACATATGTTCAACAAAAACACACTGCCTAGTCTACCAAAGCTCAGATTCCCTCCCACTGCCTGTCTGTGGGTGAGATGGGCCAATCTCCTTGGCAGTACAGGGACTGCGTTACACACCCACAGACAGGACTCTCTGTTTTCTATTGCCGTAGTAAGAGCCGAATCTCTTGGAAGACTGTTCCTTACTCTGGATCTCTTCAATCTGCTGAACTCTGATAAGAAACCCTTTTGTCCTTTATTTTCTTCCCTTTGTTGTTTTTTTCTCACTGCCTGAACTAGTGCATTCTGCTGCTTTGACTGTTTTTTTTTCTGATTGGAACTTTTGTATATTTTTGTGTTTTTACTTCACCTGCACAGTATAAAGCCTAAAGTGTTTGTTTGTTGGGAGCTTTATTTGGAAGTTTTGACAGTAAAACATGCTGATTTTGCAATTTTTATTTGGTGTTATAATTATTTGAGGTGACTGAGCTGGATTACAACATTTTAAACAACTTTGTTTAAATTTAGATTTTTGGCTCTGTTTTGCATATAACATTTCTGAGAAGATTTTCAAATTGGTTTATGCTTTGTTTTTGTGTCAAACTCTTTTTCTGTTTCTAATAATTTGGGACTGAAACCAGAAATTTTTATAAGAAAATTGGGGGACTTTTTTTTTTTAATGGGGAAGGCTTGTGAATGTATTCTGTTACTGAAACTGTAGATTTTATTCAGCGCACTGTTCAAAATAGTAACCCTGCAAAAATAGACTTCATATTACTATTTATAGGGAGAATAGTGGGATTTGTTTATTTTATTTTACTGGGCTGACCATATAGCCGTTATTTGGTATTGCTCTGGCTATTTTTTTATTCACTGAATCAGTGGAAGCAGATACAACCCCCCCCAACAGCTACCCCCTGTGCATCTAAAAAACATAAAAGTAAATAAAAATATATGCCTCATCCTATGGCTTGTGACTCTGCAGTAGCCTTAAGTAGCCTATCTGACTACCTGCCTTTTGCCTCCAGGTCCTGGTGTGGTGTTAATACCAGAATTGTCTGTGACACAAGGGTCGGACATGTCCTCTGGGGCTGTACTGTTGCCTGGTTCAGGTACAAGAGAACAAACCTGTAGGTTCAGGAGATGTCACTGGTACACAATCTGTTGCCAGTATTGATACTCCCCAGGGATTCTCCCATTAGTGTGGTGCATGAAAAAAAAAACAAAAAAAAAACAGAAGACCAACCAAGTTTCAGGGCAATGACCTCTGACTGTTTTCCCCAGAGCTGGTGGCTACAGTTAGATCCATTATTTGGGCCATTGATTACAGGGTGTAAACCAAGGTTATGAGTAATGCAGGTGCTCCCACCCCATTTAACCACCCGAGCATCCTGATTTTAAAGGCGATCTGGAATCTGAGTTTTTGATGTCTTAGTCTGACTAGTCATCTTCCTCTGAGGACAAACAAGTTCAGAAAACCAAACAGATGTTTCCTTTTCACAAATGCTGGCTAGATTAAAGGATGTATTCAACTGGAAGCAAAATTGGCTGCTCCTGATGTCCGTGTGGTATATTATGTTTTGGAAGACAAAGCTCCAGAAATGGCAACCTTCACTTGTTTTAATCTCGGCATTAGAGGATGTTTTAAAGAAAACTTGAAGTTCTCCTCTGTTGAATGATTGCCTGCCTAAAAGTGTTTAATAAAATTCAGGGTATGCTCAGCCTTGCCTAGTCTCCAAGCCCCCTTGTCTAAGGACCCTGCTTCTGTGACCCCAGTGACATTTTCCAATAAAAAAACATCCCCCAGATTTAAATAACATCCATGTAAGAATATTGTAGAGTGTACACAGATGTTACCTTGTCAGTGTATGTGGATCCCCCTTGGTAGAGCGCCATGCATGTTAATGAAGGTGGGTTACTGAGGAAGAGCCAGAGAAGGTGGTATTGAAGCAGTGTAGGGAGTGTCACGAACTGTGTCCATAGATGAGTAACACACCCTCTGCACTGTCCAGGTGCCTGATAACAAATTTAGTCTTTTTGTTTTATAAAGTTTGTGCGGCGTGCAGGGATTGACACGTGCCAGACATCTAAAAATTGAAACCAGATACATTTAATTTATAATTCAAAGGTCAATTTTAAGTATAGTTGAGCAAGTTTGCACACCGTGGTGTGGTCATTAATGGTGCTCAAACATAGCTGAGAGGGATATGTAAAAGTATAGTAGCATTCTACATATCCATGTCAACAAGTGGATAGAGTTACGGCATCCTGTGCAGTAGGTGTGGGGTTTGAATACATGGAAGGGCAGTTAAGCAATTATTTTCGCAAGATAAATTATGCCAGTTAGTTTTAAATCATGACCTGCTGCACTCAGCTAAGCCAGGATAAGCACTGCTTAAACAATCTCTGTTTAAGCACCACTTGGCTCCGCTTATCTGGTTTTTGCATGGCTAAGCATTGCCAGTTTAAGCACTGCTCAGCTAAGCTAGTTTGCACAGTGCCAAACGATGTGGCACATTTTTAAAAATGGCCTAGTGGTGTGTAAGGGTGGGAAAACCGGCTAAATTAAGTGGAACAGGTGGGAATACAGCATAACCAGTTGGAGTTTGAACTGTGCAGGAACTATGGCAGGTGTTGGAAAGGGTACACACTTCCGGGCACAGTGGTGGGGCATTCTGGAGTCCAGGTCATGGTTGGCATGAACACCGGCTACTGCAGTACCAGGGATCACAGTACAAGATGGAGGCTTGAGACCAGCTGGCACTTGATCTCACCAGTGTTACAGGTATCCCCACACAGGTGAGAGCAGGTCTTTCACCACTATGACAATCTGAAGCATCAGAAGGGGAACTTCTGGACAACAGAGTCCAGGATGCTCGAGATGGGAATGCCCCAGAAGTTTGTAAGTACTTTTAGCATTGTTTTACTAATACATAATCTAAATGTGTGCTAGACAGGTATGCATAATGGTGTGCTTCTCTCCCTACATCTGCAGAGGAGAGAGCTCACAACCTACAGCCCCATACAGGGTACCTGGCCAGGTTGCATAGTTAGTGTGGTGAGTACAGATTAATTTGCAATCTGTATTCAAATACACAAGATAGAGTAATTCACTGCCAGTGGCTACATAAAGTACAGATTTGTGAATTGCAGTGAATGTGGACGTAGGCCTGTACTGCAGTAACTGACTACTGCCAACTATAGTGCAATAACGATTAAAGAATTAAACCTGATAATGGTAATGAAATGAAGTTTCTACTGTAATAATTGTGTAAATAAAGCTGTATTGTAACACCTGCATTATATCAACTGTTGTGCAATAAAGACTCAAAAATATACCAACTGCATGAAGGTACTCCTAATAAAGCTGTGTTGTGCATTGTGTGTGCAAGTAGGACTGTTCGTGAAACTGAGTATGACATCTGATCTTAATACCACTAACTGACTCAAGGTATAGCTAAGAAAGAGTGATATGCTAAACTGTCGATTTAGAGCTATACTAAAAGATATATGCATTATGACATTTGTTTTGCACCAACATCTGAAGCAAAACCAGGAACACCCAAGGTATATTGTGTATATCAGGATTGTCTTATGTTAAACATTGCATTTCAGCTACATGCATTCCTTCTCCAAGGTACGGTGCTGCAGGCAAGTACGAAACTGTAATAGCTGTAGACTGCAAATATACTATCTGCAACTGTATATGGGTCAGGTAGCCAACCCAGTAATTCAATATGGTTTGTACACATCACAGATATTGCCACCCAATTAGAGTTTATTGTGTACACCTGCATCCTATGTATTAATGGACAATTTACCAAGTATCTCTCTCATGTATGAATCTCATGCGTGTGTGTTCAACTGTCACTGCAGCTGTTTATAAAACTGTAATACTATTACCAGGTCATATTTTGTTTCAAGGTGAGCTGTAGGCAAATATCAATCAGTCAGTAGTCAGCAGTGGCTCAGTAGCTCAGTTTGTTAAATGCTGTGTCTGATGTACATTTTGTCACACACAGACCAGGGTTTGAATCCAGTGACAAGTACTAATAAATATTACTGAATCAGTTATTTATTGTTAAAAGCTGTTCTCCCCACAGGAATTACAGGTAAATGAGTGCAGTAGCCCTTATGAGTTAACTTGTTTGATCAGATGTAACAGACTGTTAACAGCATTGATCAGGAATGTGATAAGACGTTGTACAATAATAATAAAAGAAAATACAGTACATAAAAATGTTGAATCTTGGTATGGATGTATGCCTGGTGTGTCTGTGAATGTTTGCTGATGGTCTAACCCCATGTGCCTGCCAAGGTCAGCATGATAGCTGTATACTCTGTGTTGTACATGATGCATTTCTCTCAAGTGTCGTGCTGTAATGGAGTGCAATCACTGTTGCCTAATCCCTCTGTCACAGATCCATCATCGACATGATTATGTCGATAGCACAGTCGCACTACATCAGTCCATAGTACAACTTGATAGTTATATAGGTCCACCTGACATGTAATAGACCTCTGTAGTTGTGTACCTGTAGGTGTTACTACTTGGCCCATACTGTCCCATGCAGATAGCTCAAGAGGTATGTATGTGCTACAGCAGCTATAGGGCACTGTTATACATAAAGGAAGGACAGACCTGTAGAATATATATAACAGTACTGTTGCAAAATATATAGCCTATACCGGTATTAATGGACTGTATTTCTGTCTCCCCACACCCCTTATCTTCATCATAATTTATTATTCTTATACATTGGTTATGGTTTACTATTAACAAATGTTGTTCTCTAAATGTTATGTTGGGCCTTGTGTTTTATTATTATGTAATGCAATGGCTGCATGCTAACATATCTTGTTGAATTACCTATGTTGTTGGCCTTATGCCATATCTGTTACTGACATGTTGTCACTCTATACAGACTTATCTTACTGACTTATCTTACTTATTGTTGTGTGCCATATACTATGCATTGTTATGTTACTGGGTTATTTGTAATGTTCTGGCATACTGTTATAACTAATGAAATGTTTTGTTTATTACTAACCTATACACATTGAAATACCTCAACACCACAGCTTGACGGGGTAGGCTGGTTCCAGGTGATCCTGCTACCCCACTTCAACCAGCCATGGCACCGAGTCCCAGCACGTCTGAGAACCAAGCCAGTGGTGCCCCATTCACTGCACCCTGCACCATCTAAAAGTGGAACTGCTTCAGGGGATGGGGCCCGCCCCCCCGGGAGCAGGGGTGGAGGGGAGGGTTGCCACCCAGGCTCAGCTATTGGGGATGGTGCGCAGGATAGTTCATAGTGGGCATGAGCAATGCCTGCACTGGACTGAGGGCAGACTCCCCAACCTGGAGGGGACTGGTGGCCCTGATGCCCAGCCTCAAGCACAGCCACCTTCAGGGACAGGAAGGAGCAGTGTTTGACTGCCCATGCAGGTGGAGCTCAGTCGCACTGCTGCCATCTGGGTCCACATGCACCTCTGATTCCACAACACCCTCCCCGTCCAAGGTGTTTACCCCCCTCATGTGTCACACACTGGCCCTGTATGCTGTCTTGTCTGTCCTAATTCCAACCTCTCCTACCCAAACTACCTCCCCATACATATCTATATCCCTTCCCCAACATTCCACTCTCCCTTTAAAAAAAGGGGGGGGGGACTCCTGTCCCATAAATATAAAATATCGACCCATACATAGCTCTCCATTTCGCACACATGTCCATTGGACGCAACTAATTATTACATTAATGAACACATTTTATGTTGTCTTCACCTCTCTCTCTGGGGTGTGAAGCTCCAAATTCCAAATTCTGTACAACATGCACAAGTGTTGCTGTAGAAAAAAATGGAAAGCTATGGTCCTTTACTGCACCCTTCCTGCACAATCCTATCTGCCTTTCAGTATGTTTTACCCATGCTTGCCCCCATTTCACCACTTTACTATCACCCCCTTTTTCATTTCTTTTTTTCTTTTTAGTCTGGGTTTAAGTGGAGTTGAGATGTGCTGCATTGCGCATTCCTGCTTAAAAGTGCCTCAATCATCTTATGTATTTCTCAGTGTTAGGCATATTTGCAAAATAATATCCCCTGAAATGTCCTGAACCTGGGCCCATGTCAACTACACCTCAGTGCATTAGCCCACTAGGCCACTCAGCTCTGAATTAAAGCAGGTGTTTCCACCAACATATAATTGCCTATGACACACGGCAAGTATGAAAGTTCGACTGCAGAATCCTACACTTAAGGCACTGTACGAGCACATACACTTGTGCATGAATTGTGCCATCCCAAATAGAACCAATATGCTCTTCTCCAAAAAAAGGAAGCCAATCTGGTGGTCCCCTGCTATAAACAAACTATACAACAGAAGGAAGAAACTGAGGAAAATCCCAGGATGCAAAAAACTCTCTCACTAGCCTCAGTAAGAAGCTGAGATCCCTCATAAAATCCTCAAAAGCTAGTTATGAAAATAAAATTGCCAAAGATTCCAAAGACAACCACAAGGCATTCAATAGTTATGTCAAGAATCTAAATGGCAATGCTCAGATCTGCTCTGAGCTACAACAGAATGGCATTAAATATACTGATCCCAAGAATATTGCCAATATCCTGGCAGATCGATTTAGTGCCAACTTCACGCCCGTCTCAATACCAAAAGATTGCCAAATTCCGGTAATCATGGCCACACAGGTAGAAACCGCACTCTCCAAAGCTAAGAATACAGCATCCGTGGGACCAGATGACATCCGAGGCTGTGTACTACATGAACTACAAAATGAACTGGCACCTCACCTTAGTGTCATGTTTAATCATAGCCTCGCCTCAGGCTTCATGCCCACTGAGTGGCACACAGCTACAGTTATCCCACTCCACAAGGGAGGATCCTCCTTTGATCCTGGGAATTACTGCCTCATCAGTCTGATAAGCTTGTTCTGCAAGTGCATGGAACGCATTATCATGGAACTTTGTAGTCATTGGCAACCTTGAAACACTGGACGCTACCCAGTTTGGGTTTGTGAAGGGCCAATATGGTCTTCTGAATCTGATTGTCTTCTTCGAATCAGTCTCCAGAGCTGTGGACGAGGGTAAGGCGGTCCGCACATCCTATCTGGACCTTGCCAAGGCCTTCAACACCATCCCCTACTCTGGAATCATAGATAAACTTACTAAGCTGGGCATAAATCCCTAGGTCACTCAATGGGTTGCCAACTGGCTTACCGACAGAACCCAGACTGTAAAAGTAGCAGACTCCAAATTCTGCTCCAGACAAGTGACATGTGGAGTACTTCAGGGTTCAGTCCTGGGACCACTCTTGTTTGGCATCTTCTTCTCTGAAGTACAGGCCAACACTAAGGAATTCTGGCTAACAAAGTTCGCAGATGACTGCAAACTGGGAGCCATTATTGAATCCCCAAATTATGTGGATATTCCACAAAAGGGCCTGACAGAAACAGATGCCTAGTGCCAGAGCCATGGGCTCAGGCTTAATGCCAAGAAATGTATAGTTATCCCCTTTGGAAAAAAAACATGTACCCATGAATTACCACATAGGTGGCAGTACACTAAACATCGAAAGTGTGATGAGAGACTTGGGGACACGGGTGGACAGTGGTCTCACTTTCAATAACCATATCGCCACAACAGTCAGGAAATCCTTCTATGTGGCACACCTCATCACTAAGGGCTTTTCATCCAGAAAAAAGGAGGTCATTGTCCCACTGTACTCATCCCTCATTAGACCCATTATAGAGTATAATGCCCAGTTTGGTATTTACCTCACAAGACATCTGCAACAGCTGGAAAGGCTACAGAAATACCTCACTAAAAGAATCACAGGCCTAAAGCAGATGTCATATGCTGACAGTCTAAAAAAAAAAAACTCCAGCTATACTCTGTGGCATATCGTCTACTTACAGGCGATTTCTGCTTAACATACAAGGCCATATCAAACCCTGAGCTGTTGGACATGCTCCACTTAAAAAAATCCCAATCCCTCAGAGCCACATGCTCCAGGGATCTAAACCTTGTCATCACAATAAACAAAACATGCTGGAGGGATAAGTTCCTGATCCAGAGACTCCCCATACTCTGGAATAGACTGCCTATACATGTCAAGCAGAGCGCCTCATTAGCCCTCCTCAAAATGAACCTTGATTGGATGGGAGATAGGAAATTCACCCCAGGGATCATGTCAGTCACCCTGCTAGACAGGGGTCCAGAGAAGTAAATATTGTGGGAAGAAATATCCAGGGAATTGTTATGGCTAAGTTTGTATAGTCCCTAGTGCCGACAGCCTCGTACCAACCTATGAACCTATATATAATGGAAAAAGTGGGAGTGTACTTGCGACTGTGATGCAGACACTATACCAGTACACAGCCAAATAAATAATAATGGATGAACGTGAGGTCTGGGATAGCAGGTGTATCTGTCAACTGTACAGACTGTTGCAGAATGTCCACAGTTTTGCCCCCTAGTTTTGGCACAGTTTTCTCTGTTAAAGTACTGGCAAGTCATGAAAGATTGAGGTTAGAAAATCATGAAAGACATTTCAGTGTCACATTTCATACCCTTCAGAAAACACATGCTAATGCAAATCCTGAGTCAGACTATGTATTCACATACATCTTGCAAATACACCTGCTGCAGCACTGACTCAGTAATGCAGTCTGTGAAATGCCTTGCATGCAGTACATTTTGCCACCCACAATCCTGGGTTTGAATCCAGTGTGTTCCACTTCAATTACATTCTTGTGAATACAGCAAATAATGACTGAGTCATTCAATTTTAACCAAAACAGGTTGCTGCTACTGCATTAACTGCTACCCATATTTGCAAGTCAGAGCTCTGTAGGTAGGGATACACTGCACATATTCATATACCCTACCTATATGTTGCCTGTTACTCTCTGACACTGTTATATATAACAGATGAACCTTAACCACATGCCATGACTGGACTGTTATGGGTACTCTCACCCTGATTCTGCTGTAATGACAGAATTTACACTGCTCCCTCAGTGACATATACACCTTGCTGTCCTCCAAAGTGTTCACACTCCCCCATACGTGTCCAAGGCTGCAGCCTGCAACATATGTAGCTGTATGTTAAGCTACCTGCTACAGAACTACCATACCTCACAACCCCCTAGAACAAGGGATCCATACAACACCCATACATAAAGGGGGAGGCAAAAATCTAGTGACAGACATGTTTCACAGTTTACCTCTACAAACATAGTGAGCTGATGCACTAGCAGCTACTGCAGCAGCATGTATATTCTGACGGGTATGACGTCGGACACTCGCACGTCTCTTCTGCCTCCCTGACCTCAACCCACAATTTTTAACATGGAACTGCCAGATAATGACAATAGCCAAACATAGCATGCAAAACTGTGGACATACATCATAAGTCACAATAGTGGACAGTATTTGTACTTACCCTGTGTGATGCTGTAGTCTCCACACCTCACTAATGTCCATCTCAGGCTAAGAAAGGGGCCAAGGCTTACATGAAGGCCTTAAATATTGCACTATGGTGTATTGTCATTGGCTAATGAAAGTGCAACCCAGCTGTGTTGGATGCAGTTAGCAAGTCTGAGCCACAGATGGTGCACAGGCAATTACTTGTTAATTTGCATGACCTACAAAAATCATGCAACTGCCTATGGGGAAACTGCTCTAAGTTGCTTTGCCAAGACATAGTACGAGTTAGCAAGCTGTTTTCCAGAGGATTTTTTTCACATACGGATGATGTCACTACCATATATGTCATACATGTCCCCATATAATGGGACACAGATGGGAGGATGCAGTTGTGGGGAATGCAGATTACAACAGTAGGTCTGCAGTACATCTCTGGGAGTGACATGTTGGGGATACTCTGCTGTCCAGCTCTGGCCCTCACTCCCTCCTACAATGGTCGGCACATGTACGAAAGCTACTGGATTATAAGTTACACATATCGTCAGTACGTAAGAGTCAACACAGCTGTCATATCACATGAGGTACAGTCAGTCAGCTCCTCTCAGTCTGTGAATGTCACACAGGAATAGTTCAGACATTGTACAGGTGCCCCTGACTGTCCTTGATGCACTCTGGCTAGGTCACTGTTTTGTCGACATTTGTATCTCACCACTTACAGCTATGGCTAAGATACCTGGCAACCCCAATGGTAGGAATTCTGGTCATAGCCATTATTAGTGCGGGACACAGGCCCAACCTCAGCAACATAACATATTGGTCATACAAAGTAAGAGTATGAATAGAGCAACAGATATTACTGTAACATAAGCTTTTTGTGGGGGTTCTGGCATATGACAGCCGGATTCTCTCTATGCTGACAACAACCAGCCAAACCGTTTGCTAGACATCCACATGTTTGTGCCAACACGACCACATATATCAGGCAAACGTACACATGCCACAGACATCTGTGTACTGGACAGTTATAACACCTACATGGAAGATTTACCACACCAGGTTTGCATCGGTGTTTGTCATTGTGGCACACTGGTGTCGCTGGTCTGTCCCCATGTACATGTAATAACACACCTATGTGTCTGACAGTGAATGTAAAGCATAGTAGTGGGACTATGCCCATAGGGGCACACCACATTAGATGGCATTGATGAGTGTGCAGACATATAGCACACTGTGTCACGGCACATAGGGACATACCAGTATTGCTACTATGTCGGTGATGGCCACATACATAGTGTGTTGGTAGACTGTGGGGTATGACTTGAGAGGTAGCAGTGGATAGTGCAGGCCATTTTCATTGTGCAGAGTCTGTACATAGTGGACATCTACATATCTGGTCCTTTGATGTATTCTCCTGTTGATCTTTCAGAATGGATGTATCAAAGGAGGCACCCACCATTTTCAGACACTGAAAACAATATTATCCTGGATGGCCTCAGACTGCGTCATAACATTTTGCTGTCCAGGAGTCACCAGCATTGTGAATGACGTCTGGCACTGTGAACTGACCTTGTCACCGCAGTCTACCAAATAGGGCTACAAGACAAAACCTAAGAGCAGGTCCAACACTGGGCAACAGATATGTGCAATGCTGCATGGCAAGGGGTGCCACTTTGGCCAGGGACCATGCTGCCACTGGTGGACTGCCTGCAGCAGAATGACCACTCTCTGCCACAGAGGAATTCCTGGCAAACCTGGGTTTGTCCACTGGCTCCCAGCCATCCATCACCCCATACATCGTGGAGGTGGGTGCCACAGCATTCACGTCAGAGGAGCGGTCAGGCAGGTTTCTTGTGGTGTTTGTCACTGTAATACTGTATCAGTCATTGTGGTAGCCTCTACATACAAGTAACAGGGGTGTCAGGTCCATCTGCTTTGGGTGCAGGGTTTGGTTTTAACGCACAGTTGTGCCTACATGGAATGTCAGCAATGTAGACAGTATCATTTTAGCTACTGTACATGTTGGTATATGCACATATCACCCTGTAACAATGCCACATTTGATATTGCTGGCAATACCTGTCCCTCACATTTCTACAGGTACATCAGGTGTGGCTGGAGTCCAAGGTACTGTCCCTGGTAAGTGTGATACTGTTGTCTGACGGGTCATATATAGCCTAAGAATGTTAAGGGCTGCCATTTTGACCTAGGCACAACTGTTTTGCTTAACCAGAGTACAATAATTATATGTTGTATTTTGGAGAGGTTAACTGAAGTGCATTGAATGGGTAATCACAGTTGTGTATTTGCAGGAGCATTAACACATTTGCACTTATTGTTGAGGAGGTCTATGCAGTCTGCTATACAGGAGGCAATTGATCACAGATGTCTGACACACAGTATGGAGATGGTACATACCTGAGGCAGTGATACTATAACTGGCATAGTATACTCAAGATGGGTGTACTGTGTTTTAGATGTAGGTCTGTCAGATACACTGACATACTGCTTATCTCACAGGTGTATACTACTGACAACATTATCCAGATGTAGCTGCACTGCATGTTATAAGGGCCTGTCTTGTCTGTGTATGTTGTAGTGTGTGTGTTGTGCATAGGGTCAGAAATAAGATGTGGTCATGTGTAATGCAGTTGTGGCTCCTCAGCTGTGTGTGTGTGTGTGTGTGTGTGTGTGTGTGTGTGTGTGTGTGTGTGTGTGTGTGTGTGTGTGTGTGTATTACCATACATAATAGTGCAGGTAGTAATCTACTTATTTTGTCTTCCTCCTCACAGGTGAACATGGAGGTTTGAGTGTGCCCCCCCGCAACCTGATGTCAGTGTCTCATTGGACTCTGATGATGGTGGTGGCCATACTGAGGCACAGGTGGGATTGTTGGGGGGCTGAATTTGTCCCATGGGTTGACATACCCCTTCCTCCCCCATTGTCCCCACACACAGTCAGTATGCCCACAAATACCCAGTCCCCCGAGGCCACATATATGACAGCCAGAGTGTTGTTACATTGAACAGGAGAGTGTGGCAACTATGGCGTCAGTGAATGTAGACCCTGGCCATGGCCAGAGCTGGTGAGGTGTCACACAGGCAGATTGACAGGGGTGCTCAAAGGAGGACTGCTGCCCATCCACCACCTGTCACAGGTGCCACATCATGGGTCACTCTACATATGTTTTGGTCTGTCATGGAGGCACAGGCATGTTCCGAACACAGATGCTCAGGATTATAGATGCAGCACAGTCTGACATACATGACTCCTTCCACCACATTGGTGAAGCCATGGATCATTTCACTGATGTAGTAGACAGATGCTAGGGTGAAACATTCAGTCCTTGACTACATGTCTGTGCTGGAACATCTGGTTGGAGTTGGGCATTGGACACTGGGATGTAGGTAAACAACACCATCTGCTGAGAGTCCATGTGGCCATGCACACTCATGTTCCCATAGTGGCACTACCTCCAGCACTGCAGAAGGGAGTGTGCTGTCCACAACACAAAGTGGCAGGCCCATGGACACATCGTCCTGGATGGTCTAGTGGGGGACAGGGGGTCCAGCAGCCACCAGTCACCATTGGCTACTAGCACTGCATCTGACCCTGGGTATGGTGGTGCCAGTGCCACTCCTGGCAGAGCCAGTTCCTGTGTTCATGGCCAGAGACAGGGAACTGTCCACTCTGCCATGTGCCCACAGCTATCCAACATGCACACATGTAGGAATAGCACTGGGCATGACTGTGTACATGCACACACTCAAACATCACTGTCACATGCAGGTCACCAACAGACACACAGCACATCTCCATGTCCCAGCTAGCCAGCACCCCTTGTTGACTCACACACATGCTGTCAACTTTTTGGCACAGTCTAGGTCTCTGGCACCTCCCAACATAGGTTCATAGGTTCATAGGTTTATACTAGGCTATCTGCCCCAAGGCATTTATAAGCCTAGCCCGAATTTTTGTGGCTTACGCCACCCCTTATATGAAAAAATACTGTACCCATTAGTTTGTTGTGCCTCTGTCCAGCAGTGACACAGAGATGATTCCCGGGGTAAACCTACAATCTCCCATCCACAGGTCAAGATTTCTCTTGAACAGAGCCAGCGAGGTGCTCTGCCTCACATGGACCGGGACTCTATTCCACAGCATAGGGAGTCTCTGAGTGATAAATCTATCCCTCCAGCACATCCTATTTATATCCGTGCTAAGGTTTAAGTCACTTGCTCTAGTGGTTTTGGTGGATTTGGATTTTTTGAGGTGGAGCATGTCCATTAATTCTGTGTTGGACATGGCCTTGTATGTCAGGCACATGTCACCTCTGAGCAGGCGGTATGCGACTGAATAGAGCTGGAGTTTCTTCAATCTGGCAGCATATGACAGATTTTGGAGTCCCTTTATCCTTTTGGTGAGAAACTTTTGGGGTCTCTCCAATTGCTGCAGATGTCGGGCGAGATACATCCCGAATGGGGCATTGTACTCTATCATTGGTCTGATAAGTGAAGAGTACAGGGGAACAATGACCTCACTAGATCTGGATGTGAATCCCTTCATGATCAGGTGGGCAATGTAGAAGGTCTTTCTAACCACTTTAGCAACGTGAGTGTCAAAAGAAAGGCCACCGTCAACCTGGGTCCCCAGGTCCCTGATAACCTCTTCTGTGCTTAGTGGATTGCCACCTATATGGTGCATGTGATGATACCTGTGCCACATCTCTGCCATCCATACTATCGATGTAGGGACATGCAGATATGTGTCTGATGCACAGGGTGACTATATAATACATTACATGTAGTAGTCTTGTAGTGCGGTAGTGTTATGCCATGACAGGTGCTGTATACTGGCATTTGTCATGAGTACACATCAAACATTGTGTACTTTTTGCTGCATGATAGATTGGTGTTTGTGTTACCGAATGACAGGTGTCTCACAGAACTGTTTCTGTTCCGGGAGTCTGAGGGGCTAAGCTGTGGACACTTGGCGGCAATACAGCAGCACAGGATGGTATGGCAGCACAGCAGACATATGACATCAGCAAGGTATGGCTGTGTACGTGCATGGTTACCTAGGTGCATATCTGTAGAACAGTGTGTCAGGGACAATGGGGGCAGTCAGCATGGTCATGCACACATTCCCTGTGACAAGGTCTACTGTCTTGATAAGTGTTACTTGGGAGTTATGTGCATACAAATGTAGGTAGTGGCAGATAGCATTTATGTCTAGGTAGATGTGGGCTATTTAGGGCTTGCAGTTACTGCCAGGGCAGTAAAATGCATGTAAATTGCACACCCATATGTGTACTGCTGTTGTACACTTGCACAGAGTTGCCTTTATTGAGATTAGAACCCCTGTCTGTCTAGTAGTATACACTAGAGTACTATGTACTTATTGCATGCGCCGCAGAGCTTATCTGTTCTGAGATCGTCAGCCAGTGCTGTTAAGGTGGATGACATTAGGAGGCCTTATAAAGGAGGCCAATGGGGAGGCTGGCAGGTTGTCACAGGGAATTAAAATGTATAACCATTGCACAGAGATAGGCATGTGTACACTGCCGCAAGAGGATACACACACACACACACACACACACACACACACACACACACACACACACACACACACACACACACCTGTTAGAATAGAACCCCTACCTATTAGTGTACACTACAGCACTACGTACTTATTGCATGCACCATGGAGCTTATCTGTTTTGAGATGGTCAGCCATTGCGGTTAAGGTGGATGACATCAGCAGGTGTTGACAGGGAGGCCAATGTTCAGGAAGACACTAGTCACAGGGCTTCAAAATGAATGACCATTGCACAGATATTGGCCAGATGGGCATGTCTGTGCTCCTGTAAGGTAAATATCTACATACACACAAGGTTGCTGATGTGAGATTAGAAACCCTACCTACCTACTATTACACACTGTAGCTTACAGTACTTTTTGGTTACATCTAGTGTACACATGATTGCAGCAACAGCACTTGTGGGCTATGTAAAGTGGCCTTGTATTACACAGCATGTGTGGCCTGCAGAATGAGCCTGCTTTATGCTTTTACTGTATCTAGTGTCCTAGCAGTGGGGTACCTGTTAATACCCCTGCTATATGTGTACAGTTAAAAGCATCACCATTTCTGGTTAGTTGCATTTTGCTAGCTGGACAATTGTCCAGTGACAATATGGCATGTCCAAGCCCTGCATTGAATCCTTTGCACGTTACACCACCAGCCCACCATTGTCTGTCTACAGGGTGACATTCCCCAGGCACAGGGTTCCGTGGTTGGGTGGATTATGTCATTATGTGGCCTTGGTGTGTTACCTTCAGGCAACTGTGTGTATAGGTGCAGATAACCCCAGCATTCTGTGTGGATGTGCACATTCATTTGTTATATTAGATACGAATGTGCACATCAACACAGAATGCTGGGGTTATCTGCACCTATACACACAGTTGCCTGAAGGTAACACCAGTTACAGTTGTTAGGTAAGAGTCATATAATACATTCGGGGCACAGCTGGAAAATCTCTTGGTCAAAATATCGGAGGTGCTGGACTGTTGAATCAGGTGCAGCAACCAATTGACTGCAGCACACAAAATCCCGGACTGGAGTACAGGTAGGTCTGGCCTGGGGTCACCTTAAGTACTGACCGTCACACTGGGCATATATACAGATATAGACATATAGAGACGCACACAGAGACGCACACATGCCCAGTGTGACTGTCAGTACTTAAGGTGACCCCAGGCCAGACCTACCTGTACTCCAGTCCGGGATTTTGTGTGCTGCAGTCAATTGGTTGCTGCACCTGATTCAACAGTCCAGCACCTCCGATATTTTGACCAAGAGATTTTCCAGCTGTGTGCCGAATGTATTATATAACTCTTACCTATCAACTCTACAGATTGTAGTAGAATGTACAGAGTATTGCATCATATGTATGGTACGTTTTACATAGCATTGTGATTTTCTGGTACAGCAGTGGCAAATCATTATATATTGACATTAGGAAATGATGCCAGACATTTGAGTTAATGACTCCATACACACCAGGACACCCATGCAACTGCATGACCTGTTCATAGGTTCATACTAGGCTATCTGCCCAAGGGCATTTATAAGCCTAGCCCATAGTTATGTGGCTTTCGCCACCCCTTTAGTTTGAATAAAAACTATGCCTATCATTTTGCTGTGCCTCTGTCAAGCAGTGACACTGAAGTAATCCCTGGGGTATATCTGCGATCTCCCATCCATTGGTCAAGATTCCTCTTGAACAAGGCCAGAGAGGTGCTCTGCCTCACATGTACCGGGATTTTGTTCCACAGCATAGGGAGTCACTGGGTGATGAATCTGTCCCTCCAGCACGTTCTATTTATAACCGTGTCAAGGTTTAAGTCTCCCGCCCTTGTGGTTCTGAGGGATCTAGACTTTTTGAGGTGAAGCATATTCATCAAATCTGGGTTTGACATGGCCTTATATGTCAGGCACAGGTCACCTCTGAGCAAGCGGTATGAGACTGAATAGAGCTGGAGTTCTTTCAGTCGGGCAGCATAAGACATATTTTTGAGACCCTTTATCCTTTTGGTGAGGAACTTTTGGGGCCTTTCAAGCTGCAGCAGGTGTCTGGTCAGATACATTCCGAACGGGGCATTGTACTCAATCATAGGTCTAATGAGTGAATCCCTTCATGATCAGGTGGGCGATATAGAAGGTTTTCCTAACTACTTTAGCAACATGAGTGTCAAACGAAAGGCTACCATCAACCTGGGTCCCCAGATCCCTGATGACTTTTTCTGTGCTCAGTGGATTGCCACCTATATTGTAGCTAGGGGTAACCTTGTTTTTCCCGAAGGGTATGACTATGCATTTTTTGGTGTTTAACTTCAGGCCATGGCTCTGGCACCAGTTATCCATTTCTGTGAGGCCCTTCTGGAGGATATCTTTGTCAGATGTGTTTTCAACTATGGCGCCCAGTTTGCAGTCATCTGCAAACTTTGTCAGCCATAACCCTCCTGTGTTTGCTTGTACTTCAGAAAAGTAGATGCCGAACAAGAGTGGACCCAGGACTGAGCCCTGTGGGACACCACTTGTGACAGGCTTTGAGTCTGACATGGCTCCAGCAACTCTGACCCTGTAGGTTCTGTCACTTAGCCAGTTTGCAACCCATCTTGTGATGTATGGGTTTACATTCAAGCTGATGAGTTTTTCGATGATACCTGAGTGGGGTATTGTGTCAAGGCCTTTGCCAGGTCGAGGTAGGCTGTATGGACTGCCTTTCCTCATCAATGGCCTTGGTGACTGTCTCGAAAAGTCAACCAAGTTTAAGAGGCAGGATCTGCCTTTGACAAAGCCAAACTGGGTTGGATCCAAAGTCTGCAAGTTCCCTATGTCTTTATTTATGAGTTCCATTATGATCCTCTCCATGGCTTTGCAGATAAGGCTTGTCAAGCTAATGGGGCGGTAATTTCCAGGGTCTGTGGAGGCACCGCCCTTATGAAGTGGGACCACAGTCGCCGTGCGCCACTCCTTGGGTACGTATCCTGAGGTGAGGCTAAGATTAAACAGTTGTCCTAACTGTGGGTTTAATTCCTCATTGAGTTCATGAAGCACACAGCCGGGGACACCATCCGGTCCCATGGATGCTGTGTTTTTTGCCATAGTGAGGGCAGTTCTCACCTGGGCGTTGGAGATGTTTGGGGCTACAATCCTCTGGAATAGATATCTCTCCTTTTGGGGAGGGGAGAAGTTTGCACTGAACCTGTCAGCCAGTATGTTGGCAATGTGTGTAGGTTCAGTAATTTTCACATCATTTTGAACTAATTCTGAGCATATCTGGGAGTTTCCTCCTAGGTTTCTAACATAGCTAAAGAAGGCCTTATGATTGTCTTTAGAGTCCTTGGCGATTTTTCTCTCAAAATTTGCCTTGGATGATTTTATGAGAGCTCTTAGTTTTTTACTTATAATGATCAAAGGTGTCTTACCTTTCAAGGATTTTGCTCTATCTTGTAGTAGCTTCCTCCTTTTGTTGTAGAGCTTGTTTATGGCTGGGGTCCACCAGACTGGACGCTTGCCTTTGGTACAGAGAGTCTTAGTTTTGTTTGGGATTGCCTGATCCATGCAGTCCTGTAGGTGCTGGTAGAAGGCATTTGTAAATGATTCAGCGGTTTGAGTAATGTTTACCACTGGCTCAGGGGCCTTAAAGGCTTAAAGTTCTTTGCACTTTCTACATTTGTCTGACCAGTAGTAAAGACTCCTCCTTATATTTGGGCCTTTGTCCTACTATTGTTCATGGCTTTGTCTGTATTTCCTGCTGTAAGTGGTTGTAGGTATGATGTGACTGGGGTACATGAATCAACACCACACACAGGGTGACAGTCTTCACACCTCTCACTGAACGTTTTTTTCGCAGGATGTCCAGCATTCTTCCCCATATTTCTGCTCTATTTCACATACAGTTGTGATTTCTAGTACTATACTAAGTAGAACCCACTGAATTGTTGCAAGTACTGACCCAGCTAAGTGATGGCCTTTGCATCCTGCTGGTACTCTGACCTGTTGCAACCTGCTGTTATACTAGCCACCTTCTAGGTTACTCAGTGCATGAATAATGTCTGTAGGTTTGGCCCTCTGTCCCACCATGGTCTCTGTCTTTGTTCAGCTGTCTTGCTGTAACAGATTGGGGCATATTGACAGTCTGTGGGACACCTACCATATGAGTACCTCACATGCAAAAGTTGTAGTGCAATCTGCTTTGAACCATGAACACCACTAGCCATGCTACTTAGCCCACTGAGCCACACCAGCCACCAGAATATGAGGTTTAGCTCCTCGCGCTATAAACAGCAGACAGACATAGCACTTTGACCCCTGCATATTGTGGAAAATAGAATCTGTAACCAGGATGTTTGGTACAGCTCTGGGATTGTGTGGTTTGCTGATATATCCATGCAAACATACTGTTACTGCAGTTGTATGAGAACACTGATGTGTTGGAAGTAGGGGACTCTAGTATTGATAGTTGTCTGTCTGTCCTATGACCACACTGTTTGGCATTTCCCTTGCATACTGCAGTGGGTTTTGCTGCCTTGTAGCCTACTGCATATTATGGGGCAGTTAGTATTGGACAGTACCTGTTGTCCCACATAGCTGTTAGTTCTCTGCAAGTAGTCCAGTAGCCCACTCTGTTCCCTTGCATACATGCAGCAGGTCCGTACATATGCTACCATAGTGTAGTACCCCGTGCATTTGTTGCAAAGGAGAGTGACTTGCTTTGTGAATGCAGTAGTTGAGATACCTGTGTTGCAGGGCTGACTCTGTCTGCATCCAGTACACAGCCAATACATGGTGAGAGGTACAAGTTCTGTTGTGTGGCTGGCATCCTTTTTACTATGTATGAGAGTCTGAGTGAAGGTGTCGGTCCGAAGGACCCTAGGTTGTTAATGCATGAGCTATGTGTTGCCTCTTTGCCAATGCCAGGGCATACTGGACATGCCTGTGCCTGCCTACAGAGACAGCCTCAGGGGGTTCCACTTCTGAGTCCCCCTGTGGGTGTGGCTGTGGGGACATTGACAGTAGTGGTGGAGGCTGTGTCCATTCCCTGTGCTGATCCTGCCTCAGCTGTTTCCACAGGATTATATTGTGTATCATGGCACATATTGTGAACATCTGTGCACATGTGGCTGGAGAGTACTGCAGGGCTCCACCAGATATATCAAGGCTTCGGAACTATGACTTGAGCAGCCCAAACACATGCTCTATGATGTTCTTAGTCTGTGCATGTACCTCATTATGGCATTCTTCATTAGGTGTGTGTGCATTTCTGATTGGTGTCATCATCCACATTTCTAGTGCATAGCCAGCATCCCCCAGTAGATGGCTGTATGGGATGTCCCCCCTGGCAAACATCTGGTACAGCTGTGATTAGTGCCAGATATGGGAGTTGTTATAACTGCCAGGGCTGCCAGCGCACACATTTGTAATGCCCTGGGCATTGCACACAACCTGGCAGTTGGAGGGATACCCCTTGTGGTTGACATAGACTCTACCCTCCTCACTGGATGATGCTTTGATGTGGATATGTACAATCTGTGGCACCCAGTATCTCAGGGTAATGTGCTACATGGTAGAAGAGACTCGCACTGCTGTCCCTCTCCTCAGGGGTGCGAGATAAATAAATGTGCTCACTGGCATGTGTATGCATGGCAGCCAAGAACTGGTGGAGTACTCTGGATGCTGACACCTGTGAGAGCCCCCCCCCATCATCTCCCCAGTTGGTACCTGTAGCTAGTATCCTAAGAGCTATACATACCTTTGTTTCCACTGGGATAGGTTCCCCTCTGTTAGCTCTGGGTCTGAGTCGAGGGTGGCAGAGCTCAGTGAGTTCATGTAGTATGTCCCTGTCTACCCTGTAGCACTCTACAATCTCCAGCTCATGTAGCTCCTGGAAGGTTACCCAGGGCCTGTACACTCTTCTCAGTCTAGGCCTATTGTCAGCAGCAGCATCAGCACTGACCTCAGCTTCTAGCACATACAGATATAGCAGAGCAGCAGCAGCCCCATCGTTCTGTCAGTTAAAATTCCCAAGTCTGTACTCCAGTAGTGCAGAGTACGGGGAAGAAATCAGTTTGTAGGGTTCATGCATAATTTATAGTGGTCTTCTGCAGATGCAACCTGTGTGATTGGCTAACTAAGATGCGTTCCACCTGCCAGGTACATCATTGAGGGGTTTGAATGACCCAGTGTAAGTGAAACGGGGGTTATCAGTAATTTATACATGATTGGCTTTTACTGGCAGTTTCCTTTTTTTTTTGTTTTTTTTATTTTTTTTATTTCAACTGCCTTCCCTGCTAAGCATTGTCGCGGCGCACAACCACTCGCTGCTGGTATAAACAATGCTCATCAGTCAATAGAAACACCCCCATGGATGGGCATGCTCAGCACAGCTCAAACCCACTAAAACACATGCTCCACAGCTAAACAAAGCTTAGCAGCACTGGACACACACCTGCTTAGCTGAGAGATGTGCCACCCAAACGGGCACCTCTGAGCTCCAGTCTACTTAAACATATAGTGACACACCCCCTTTTGATGTCGGCTAGCTCTTCTGTGGACACTAAATAGGTTCTGGGGTTACACTGATTTTATCTGTGGACACAGTAGCCCATTTTTGCTATTCAGTAACCCCAGCTCATTTGCATACAGATCCATGCACACAACCTGGATACTACATTAAACCAGGGCCTGCCTCCTTTGCAACCAGTGAAATCTACCATTGTACATACTCCATGCAGGTTACTGTAATGCATTATTCTCACATTTCTTATTTTTCGTTTTTATACTTTTAAATGGATTTCTTTTTGTATAATTGCACGTTTGCACAAATGTAATATGGGTATTAAAAAAAAATTATATTACATTATTTTTTGGACACACAGGGTATAGTTTTGCACATATCTCTGCCTACGATGCAATTTCTGACCTAAATGGGCTTTTACAGCCCCTGTTCAATTTTTATTTTCTTGTACACAAAGTTTCCGTGTACACTTCGAACACCAACACGGGGTCTGCAGGACTGCCTATCTGCTTGCTGGACTGCTACAGCACCCTCATTTGCATGCAGTGCACCTGCTTATGAGGTGATTTGCAGGCCACTGACACTTCTGTGTCTGCATGCTCGTGCATGGCCCTCTGCTCTGTTTACTGGATTGCACGGCTGCTTACTTCCGTGTAAGCTCCGTGCCACTATGCCTACACAGAAAATCACTCCATGTAGGCTTTATTGAATTCCCCCTGATGTCTTTCTCAAACTTAGTCCCTCTAGGTTAACCAGGCAAATGGGGTTCAGGCGCCTAGGCAGCAAGACATTTCCCTGTGGTAAATTTGACTGGGGACACATGGCTGAAGTGGCTTTCAGTTGCAGACAAATATGACTGTTTGCAAATTCCCTGTGGGCAAAGACAAGCACACACTGCCATGCTCACAGCTTTAATAACCAAGGGGATGGGGACAGAAGAAGTAATGAGTGTTGTGCTCAGTGTACAGTACATGCTTGTATAACTACAACATGTAGAAGTGTGCTACAGCATGGAGGAAATCCTGCAGGCTACTGTAGTCACATTTATGCCCCAGTTTGTGTTTTAGGTAATGTTCCCTAGACATTGTGAAGGGGGTAGGGGTCCACACACTCCAATTATAAAGGCACTGCCCATTGTGCACTGTATTTTTACTGTTACTGACATGCCCTCTGGCCAGCCTGCTGCTGATGTCTGCCATATTACCTGCTGTCTCATGTTCCCTTGGGGGCCATGGACATTGTTTTCTCCCCTGTGCATTTGGTTATTAAAACTGTGGGCATGGCAGTGTATGCTTCTCTTTGCCCACAGGGAATTTGCAAACAGCCATATTTCTTTGCAGCTGAATGTCACTTCAGCCATGTGTCCCCAGTCAGATGTACCACAAGGAAATATCTCTCTTCCTAGGCGCCTGACCCCAGGCAAATGACTAGAATTTCAGGGAAAGAAGCTGGTGGGCTCTGGCATGGTAACTTGGTGTTTAACTACCAGTATCTTATGTGGAAGTTTGTTGAGGTAAATGTATAATTTAGACAAGTTTGCTGCATTATCTGCTGAGCAGAAAGATTGTGTGAGAATATTTCTAATGTTTCTCAAATGCCTAAACATGTTTTAAAGAGCCCCTTGGAGGGGGCTGATACTGTTTTTAGAAATACAGTAATGTTGGTTGTTGTAAGGAGGTGTGCTTGATGGCACAACTAAAATTTTTCTGATGAGTTAAAAAAATGAGAATATGAATGTCCTCCTTGATTCTGATTGTTTGGTGCAGCAGCTAATCGGATCCTAAAACGCTTGGATGACAGAAGTAAACTGATGGAAGGGGTGTGTAAAATGTTCCATAGTCTCACATTCCCCTAATAAGCAGGGTAATTATACATGACCTGACAAACAGAAGTCCCAGCTGAATAAAAACAAGATACCAAAAGGAGGGTCTATATCAGAACATCGAAGTATTAAAACTGCGAATGTTCTGATATTGAACACTATTCAGCGAACGTTAAGAATAGCGAAGCTGCCGAACAGCGAATTCTTTCCTCGGGAAAGAATTCGGTTGGCCGTTTCTGTGGCTTCGTTATTCTTAGTGCTGTGGTGGAAAGTTACGGGTTGGGTTCAGGTAAGTGTGCGATTGTATGTTAGGGGCGGGTTAAGAGAATTGGGGTTAGGGCATGGGTTAGATGTGTGTGCGATAGTGACAGTTTAGGGTTAGGGGCAGTTTAAGTGAGTTAGGGTTAGGGGTGGTTTAAGTGAGTTAGGGTTAGTGATGGACCTTAAGGTTAGAGTTTGGGTTAAGGTAAGTGTGTAGATAGTAGTGTATGTTTAGTGTAGCGTTAGGTGTAGGAGTTTAAGTGTATATGTGTGGTTGCTGTTTGTTTGATGTGCTTGTGTTGTGTGTGTTTTGGAGCAGCAAATTTTTTCCATGGGAAAAAATTTGCTGTTCTCAATGTTATTTTCATGTCTAGATGTTTTGGGGCCGATGAAATAGTGTTTGCTATTTTCATCTTTCCATAATGTGATATAAATGCCAAAAGGAAATGGCAGAACAAGAACTCTGCCAAACCTAACAAGAGGGGATCCCCTTCCAGCCTATGACTGTGCCAAGACTTGGCACCAGTCATTTCCAGGTTCCGCTCTGGTTGCCCCATCTCAGAATTTAGCTGTCAAAGCATCCTGGCCCTCAGTGGTTTCCGACAAATGTGTGCTCAGCATTGTTGGCAGAGGTTACAGGTGACAGAGGAAGGAGCATCTGACACCAGACCAGACTCTTATTCCCTCCTATACTCTGGCACATGTTGGACCTAGTACCTACTTCACAGAGAATTAAAGGTTTTGACTCCTGTATTTTCATGGTTCCTAAAAAGAGCAGTTGTAGTGACCGATGTTGGACCTTTCCTTTCAGAATACTTTTGTGAAGGTCCCCAAGTTCAAGATGCTTACCCTGTAAACAGTGTTTTTTTCTGCCAGATCACTGCTTCATGGTGGTATTGGACTTGAAGGATGCATGTCATCATATCTGAATTGCTTATCGCTTCAGGAGATATGAGATTTGTGTCTGTTTCACACTATGGGCTAGCAGCTGCACCTAAAGTGTTTACAGTATGCCTTGCTCAGTAATGGTCCACTGTCAGACTCTTGGCATTCAGAGAGCTGTGCTGAGTTTGTATCCAGGTGTTTGGAATCACCAAAGAAGACTGTGACCTTACTTTCCCAGCAGGAGTTCACAGTGAACCTTTTGAACTCATGTCAGACTGCCGACCAGTCACGAGTGGAGTCCCACAGGGATCGGTCCTGGGCCATCTCCTGTTTGGCATCTACTTCTCAGAAGTCCAGGCCAACATGGATGGGCCTCTGACTGACCAAGTTTGCAGATGACTGCAAGCTGGGAGCCATTATTAACTCCCCATGTGATGCAGACATCCTACTGAAAGGCCTCACTGAGACCAATGACTGATGTGGAAACTGTGGCCTTAAGCTTAATGCCAAAAAATGCGTTGTCATCCCCTTTGGGAAAAGCTCAGTTCCCACTACTTACTACATCGATGGGAGCCCACTGAACACTGAAGGTGTTCTAAGAGATAGGGAAACAATAAAACTGGTGAGCAGTCACGGAAAAAGTCAGTTTCTGTAATTCCAAGGCAAAGCAACAGTAGACATGAATTCTCCAAAACGTAAAGCTTTTATTTCACAAACAAACTAAGTGGATAAGCGCTTTCACATACACTATGTATGCTTCTTCAGATCCTAATCCTTGTGGTTAGGCCACTCATTTGAATACTCTATATTCATTGAATTAATTAAAATCAATCATCCAATAAGACAATTAACCAATTAGATATTTAAACTGGTAAATTCAGTCACAATGTGAATTTTTCAAAGAAATGGGTGGTCAAGTTACAATAGGATACAATAATTTTTGTTCAGAAGCTAATTAACTCAAGTTGCGCTCTAAATATTTAGAACATCTAAAATTATATTATGAATAAACAAGTTTAAAATAAAAATAAAAGTTTATGTTAAAAACAAGCAGTAATAATCAATATGCTCACAAATATATATTCTATATTGTTGAATTCATATCTATAGGGATAAAATGTAATCATGGACAGATGCATAAATTGATAAATACATATATATAATTAATCAAATATTTGTGAAATAAATAAATGGATTAGTGAATAAATAAATTAATAGTACATAGAATATTTCAGAAATTTTTTTTTAAAATTTAATAAAATATTACTTGTAAGAAATATATATATAAAAAATTTCATATATTTATAAAATAAGCTATGTACATCATATTAATTAGATGATTGTGTCCATGTCTGAACATAATACATTATATAATAGTGTAGTATAGATATACGCATATATACTACAATACAGCATGAATACATTATTTTATGCAGGAATACAAATGAAAGAAACAGTGTATATGACCAAATATTATAAAGTAGTTAAATATAATAAAAAATACATTTATATATATATATATATATATATATATATATATATATATATATATATATATATATATACACACATATCCTATGAGAGCACAGAATCATCTTCTTTTTTTAAGTATTGGTTTGATGGATAAATATTGATTGATTCCTGGATGTTGATGTGCTCTCAGTTTAAAAATCCAGTATAGTTCTCTGGTCTCTAATAGATTAGAATTATCTTTTTCTCTTCTATTAGCTCTTACTATTTCTAAAACTCTAAATTTAAAGTAATGATCTTTATGTTCCATGATATGTTATGCTAAGGCGTTCTGTTCATTTGTGCGCCTTATGTCATAAGTGTGATCATATACTCTATTTTTTAATTTTCTCTTGTTCAGCATTTTATGTAGGAATGACAATTTCCCACAAGTGGCTAAATATATAAGATTTTCTGTTACACACGTTGCCTCAAATTTGGGAACAAATGTATAATTTAATGTTGGGTGCATAAAATTCTGTTCACTAGTTATATGTGTGCACATACTGCAGCATCCACATGGATATGTTCCTAATCTCATTATTTCTTTCTTGTCTAAATTTATACTTGCCTTGAAATCCGAGCATAATAATTGTTTCAGATTTTTGCTGTTCCTGTAAGTAAATCTCGGATGTATACCTACTATATTTGTAGTTTTTTTATCTATAGTCAAAATTTTCCAATTGCTCTGGATAATACGCTTTATAACTTGACTATCATTAGTATAAGTCATAATATATCTTACTATTGTAGAGCCTTTCTCAGTTTCTTGCTTGTCTATAGTTCTGACATTGTATTGCCTAGTTTTTGTATTATGAGTTGTAATATGGTTTTTATTTTTATTTAACATCTCTGGGGGAGCTGATGGAAAAACTTCTTCTTTAATCGATTCCACCAACTTACTGTTGTATCCTCTTTCATGGAACAATTTTTCCATTTTTTCTATCTCCTTGAGTTTTGTTTCTGGCTCACTACATAGTCTATTTATTCTAATAAATTGACTCTTTATAATAGCTGGAAATACATGCCGTGGATGCATGCTATCAAAGTTTAGTATAGTATTTTTCCAGCATGTTTTTCTATAAAGACTTGAAACTAAATGTCCTTCTTTGATACTTAAATTTATGTCTAGGAAGCTAATTGTATCGTTAGAAGCTTCCATAGTAAAACTCAAGAAGGTAGTTGTAGTATTAAGATAATATAGAAAATTTTGAAATTCTGCCAAAGTGCCTTTCCATACAATAAGTATATCATCCACGAATCTTTCATATAGTATAACTTTTTCAAATAGTGGATGATTAAATAAAAAGGTTTGTTCCCATTGGAAGACTACAAGGTTTGCGTATGTGTTGGCGCATGGGGTTCCCATTGCAACCCCCCATTTTTGATGATATATAGTTTCCCCATACAAAAAGACATCGTTAGACAAAACAATGTCAAATGGACCAGCTTGAGTAGTAAGTGATCTGTATATCATAAGTGTTCTAAGAGATCTGGGGACATAGGTTGACAGCAACCTCTCCTTCGACCACCACATTGCCGCTGTTGTCAGAAAGTCCTTTTGTGTGGCACATCTCATTACCAAGGGTTTTGCATCCAGGAAGAAAGAGGTAATTTCTCTCTATTCTTTCTTCATTAGACCAATCATAGAGTATAATGCCCGATTTAGCATGTACCTCACTAGACAGCTGCAACAGCTGGAGAAGCCACAAAAGTACCTCATGGAGAGGATCCTAGGCCTTAAACACATGTCCTACACAGACTCCGAAAACTCCAGCTATTCTCTGTCTCATATCTACTAAGAGACCATCTCTGCTTGACTTACAAAGCCATGTCTGACCCAGCTCTGTTAGAAATGCTTCATCTAAAGAAATCCCAATCCCTCTGCACCACACACTCCAGAGACCATTACCACAATCAACAGAATGTGCTGGACAGGTTCATAACCCAGAGACTGCCCATGCTCTGGAATAGACTTCCCATGCATGTCGAGCAGAGCACCTCACTGACCCTCTTCAAGACAAATCTTGATGAGCGAATGGGAAATAGAAAGTTCACTCCGGGGATCACTCCAGTGGCTCTACATGATAGAGGCACTGGGAACTAACATCGGGCAGTACAATGCCAGAGCACTATTATGAGCTAGGCTTGTAAGGGCCATTAGCCTTGTACACACCTATGAACCTATGATACCGTCAAAGACTCATGTTCCTGGGGGTTTGACAGTGACAAAAGAATGGCCTTTCTTCCTGAAGATAAGGTCCTGTATTCCCCGATTTTTTTTTTTTTAGGAATTGTCAAGGAAGAATGTCACCTCAGCAAGAGAATTCCTAAAAATTTAGGATTGAAGGCATTCATGATTGTCACGATACCACTGGCCCATCTTCACATGAAAATAATTTTTGTTTGTGTCAAGTCATTGAAGGTAATTTCAGCAAATAGAAAATGAAAACCATTTGCTGAAATCAACTTCAAACAACTCAAATTTGTTTTTGTAGGAGGCAAGCCCCCACCCTGCATTACCCATGTGGGGTGACACTTCCCACACACCCTGGACTTGTATATACCCACTCTAGGGTTGCACAGCAGTGGAGAAAAAAAGCAAACAGCACTGTCAACAAAAGTAATTTTGCCAAGCAATACTCACAATTTTTAGTTTTCCAAAATTGATCAATGACATGCTGTAGAAAATTCACTGTGTGCAAAATTGTTGGACTCAGCACTTGCATTGCTGGAATCCCACTTACTGATGCTGGGCTTCATGACACTTGAGTTAATAGTGGTGGCGGGCACAGCTGAGTATCAGTCCTGGATTTCCCTTCTTGCCACCTGTTCTGGTACAGTCTGTCCAGACAGCATTGTCTCACTTCGCTTGGGGGACCATGTCAATGCAAGTACAATTGTAGGCCATTTGATGGCTCAAGCATGCATGGAAGCACATCAGTATCAAGGAAGTGTCTGCCCCATTTCTTTCATGTGTAATAGACAAATGTTCTCTATGCCATGAAGCAACCTAGTGGGAAATGAAATTAACAGAAATGCAACAGTAAGAAATTCAGTACTGCCACTGAATTTAATCTGTAACAGAAACCAGCACAGACTCAGTAAAATGTTTGTCAAAAGTAGAAATATGAGGAAGCTATAACTTACAAAGGAAAATGTACAGTGTAGCTTTACTCACTAAACCTACAAAATGGAGTAGTCCATATTCATATATACTTGCAGTGACGATATAAATGATTTTTGAAGCTCTTACATCTTTGTCAGGTCGGTTACCGCAATGTTACTAACAACTGCCCATCAGTGGATTGGCAAGACATTCCTAGTACCTCTTTAGAAGCAATACATCTCAAGGTTATCAATCCATTTCTGTTAATGAGTAGTTAATTAGTACAAACTGCTTCAAGAAATATGCATGGGTTCATGAGCTCACCATCACTGACTGGGCCATTCACTCTGTAAATTTGTTTTGGGACGCCTCCAGAATGGTCTTCATGGAACTCTGTCTCAGTTCTGTCAGCTTGGTCACATACATTCTGGATACATGGTAAGAACTTCTCAATCACAACTATGTAGAATTGTCCCCCCTTTCTGTAGGCATCATGTAGCTGCTGTCCCATACCCAGTTCCCAAAGAAAGAACATGGATACATTTTTGCAGGTGTAGTCATATTTTTTTGATAACTCATAAATGTTTATTTTATTGAGAAAATCTGTACTGTAACTATACCTTTGAATTTTTTAATCACGCCTTCAACCAGAGTCTCGTTTCTGAGTGGCATGATGCAAAGCCCTCCTGGTTTCTTGTTCTGGTGACTGAGTGGGATATGAACACTCCCCTTCAGCTGAATCTGCTGCAGTGTGCTGCAGCACTCTCATCCATTGTCGTACTTTGCTTTTCCACTGGCCCAGGAAAGGAAGAAGGGGAAATGGCCTCTACTTTCCTGGCTGTAGAGACACACTTCTTTTTGTATAATTGATAACAAATAATTTCAGATCTTAAACTTTTCCAGTTACAAGCAACAAATGCAAATTCAGAGGTGAAACACCACAGCCTTACATAAATATACATGTGAATAAACTTAAACATCTAACACTATTGAAGATGCACATTTAATTCCACAATAAATAAATCTCGGCGGTTTTTTATATGCCAGCTTGTGAAGTGTATGTAAGAACATAAACAATTCAAGGTTGAAAATGTCTAAAAAAAAAGTGAACTCCATCTTTGGGAAACCACACCGATTCCAAAGCTCTCCTACTGAGAATCCCTATAGTGGAACAGCTCTGGCTACTCTGTGAATCACTTTCCCAGTGGTTTAATGACTTTATGCTCCATGCCAGATTAAATGGAGAACAATGGCAGACCAGGCCAGATGAAGATCAAGAAATGTGATCACTGCTAAATCCTTAAATGTAAAATACCCATTCATGCTTTGGAATATAACCCCAAATCATTACCCTCCTGCATGGATTATCAAAGCATGACAAAAAATATAATTTAAGGAAGGTTTCCAATAGTACAGGCAACAAATGCCCACAGCGTACCCCTTTATATCCTTTCCAGAACACTTGGCTGAGAATTATCTAAGCCAAAGCTTGGTCGTTGCATGAACTCTTGCTTTTTCTGAAGCTTGAACCACAAAGGTGTGCCCCAGAATAGCTGTCCTTCCTTTTTCTGAAACACAATACAACATAATATCCAGATCTCCTTTTTCTGAAACACAATACAACATAATATCCAGATCATGTACTTAATGTATGTATCTAAAATATGGATTAGAGGACCACCTGCCTGGTCTTTTCAATACCTCAATAGACTGACCTTGTGTCTCCAGGTCAGAGGCCCTTCCAGTCCTGAAAGAATGTGATGAGTAACCAGCTATAGAAAACCCTGGCTGTGTAAGAACCTTAAGCAAGTGTGTGCCTAAATCTCTGGATGATATTTGACAGCTGTCACTGAAGGGGAAAAAATAATTTAATTTCAAAGGGGAAGAAAGAGCTGAAAAGGTTGAACAAGATGAAATTTCCGTTCTTTTTTCTTCGGGATGAGGCCAAGAGGAGAAATAACAAAGCACTGAAAAGGGAGGGGAGTGGAACAGATCAATTATCCTGCATTTATTGCACTCTTAAGTGCAAAAATTTCACTGTTTGTTCTTTGCCTTTGATTAATTTCATATTCTTGCATGGGCCTCAAGAAGCCCTATTTGAACTCATTTATCAACTATAAAATAACTGAGCTGTTTAGATGCTCCACATGAAATAGCTCAAGAACCTTTACATTAATGGATTAGTGATTCTAAGATGGCTTATTTAAATTTATCAAAGGTGTAAGTCTTAACACCATAAAAGGAGTTCCTGCCTTTGTTTACTTGTGCTTCAAGGGAACTCTGCACTTTACTTGGTATTATAATGGGTACAAAGCTGCCCTTCCCTTCCTTGAACCAGTATTTTACTGCTGGATGCCTACCTCCACAGATATTGCAATTGTGGTAATCTACAAGCTGCAATAAATGCCCAGCATAAATTAGTTTTGAACCCAGCTGTGTCTTTGGGTTGAACAAAACCAGTTCTGAGCTTGTTGAGCATGACACTGAGCCATGTATCTGTATGTCTAATGTCCCATCTCAGCTGTTTGTCTGACGCTTTCAACTTTCTAAACTTCTTATCATAACAGAGCCATATGAGGCCTCATTTATGTAAATGAGCCTCCCTTGTTATGAAGAAATAGCTCAAAAGAAATGTAGCTTGTTCAGGTGCCCTCTTTGTGTATAGCCATATAATATAAAAATCCTGTAACCTGACTGTCCCATGACTTGGCTTGTAGGATCTTAAGCTGCTGCTTGCCCAAGGCAGCAAGTACCTGTAGCAGCTCTTTGATATCCCACACATCAGCATCCGTAATCCTCTGCACTCCATCTAAATCTACTAGGCCGAATGAATCATTGTATATTCCATATTTTCACCTTGGCTGGTTGGGTGATATGAACTGTGATATTCGGACCTGTGGCTGATGAAGATTGAGCTCTCACAGGTGCCAGAACTTCCTTGCTAACATTGCTTGCTGAGATTAAACTTGACTCCTCCTTCTTGATGTACAAAATAGGGAAGCGACCACTGTTTAAAGGGTCTGCTCTTTTAACTATCATAGTTATAACTTGTAACAACCTCTTGATTTATAACCTTTCTGTCTCCCGCTAAGTGTTAATGACTAGACCTCCCTTCATTATTCAAAGCATCTAAAAATAAGTATTTATCAATCTAGCATATTCGACCATAGCCTTGTCCTTTAACATCTGCTAAAATTTTCGTACCTGACAATGCAACTGTTATTCCCTTTGGCTACTGAAGCACGGATTCTTTCCTGAGTTTATGCTTCTGTCTTTTAGTTGTAGGCTCTCCACAGCTGACTTCAACTTGCCCACTTGACTAACCTTTTCTGATTAGATGCAGTGATTCACCAGACTAAACATTGTCTTCACCAGCTATCTTCTCCAAAAAAAAAAAAAAAATGCCACCTGTGCAGTCCTACTCGATCAGTGCTCCAGATCTTATAAAAATGCCACTGTTATTAAGCAAAATAAAATACAAATAAAATGGGAAATATTAAACATATATCATGAAATGTAGTATAGATCACCAAAAAAAAAACAAAAAACAAACATTGATCCACCCTTTAGTTTATTCACACAGTCCTTCAGATCAAGTGCTTGTCGAAACTGATATCCTCAGAATCTGAAAAGCAATTTCCCCTACTTCACAGTAGGATTCCAGAAGACAGGACAAGATGACAACCATATTAAAACAATAGTAAGGAACTTGCAGTATTTAAAAACAAGTTTAAAAAAATAATTCTTGGTGTAATATTTTTCTCAGTTAATTAAATTTCACTTTGTTGTACTCTTAATTTAGCTGCCCTTAATGTCACACGGCTTGTTATTGAAATGTTATCATTAATACCCAGAAGCACGTCCGCTTCTAGTTCAAGTTGCCATTGTAGTTCACATCTTTCTAATTGGGTTCCCAGCTTACTACCCCTTAACCACTTTCTGCAGCACCACAAAAAGAATTTATTAAAATGTATACAATTTCTTGTATGTTTACTTAAGGTGGTTTTGTCGTCAGCCCTTGTGATATGAGTATGTTCATACATTTGTGTAATGTGCGTTCTGTATTGCCCACAAGTGGGGAAAATATTGCTTTTAGCAAGATGCGCACTATACCTTTGTACCACAGGTAAATTTTCCAAAAGCCAAATGTTTTGGTGCATTTACATTGTAATATCCCCATACTTTTTTTATATCGGATTCAAACAAATTATTCATGTTCCTATCCCTTTTATGGATGAAATAAGGTTTTTCCTCTAAAGATTTTGAACCTTAGAGAAGTTTTAACACCAATTACTACTACTAATATTATATATGTTAGAGTACCATATTGAATTGCCATTGCTCTGCTGTGGTCTTTCCCATTGCTTACCTTTTCAGTAGCAATCCTCCTCCTAATCGGAGTTTAAAATACCCCCTCAATTCTCCTTTTAATCACTGCTTCATAAATCGCTTCAGTAGAGCTTAGAGGATTACCTGTCCCAACAAACATGCTTTTTACACAAGCCATTTCTATGAAAACTTTATTGAAATCTGAAACTATCCCTGCTGCCCGTGTAAACTCCCCTTTAACTAGGTTATTTTTTAAGAAGGTTCGATGATCCTCAAAAAAAGTACATAACTATTGGAGAAAGTAGATTTTCTGTATGTAGTAGATTTAAAATACTTGTTTGAAATATCCTTTCTTATCTTATACATCAAAATAGTTCATACTCACTTTATCATATACTGGAAAGTAAATGTGAAAAGAATCCGTGATTATCCTCGGATAATAACAGAACCTATTGGTCTTTTGAACCTCACCACATAATCCAGTGTCATCCAAAAAGCAATAATATGCCTTACAGAAGTGAGCAATAGGAGTGTAGAAAGCAAAGTTCCTTTCCCAATAAATCAAAACAACATTTGCAAAAATGGGAGTACAGCTACCCTTATTGCCACACCAGAAATCTGATTAAAATATTCCTGATGGTAATATATAAAATTATTTGTTTAATCACATATAGCCGCGGTGGTGCAGCGGTAGTGTTGTTGCCTCACAGCAAGAGGTTCTCCCATTTGATTCACAGCAAGAGGTTCTCCCATTCGATTCTCTGCTGGATCGCCTTCTGTGAGGAGTCTGCATGTCTTCACCATGGTCGAGTGGCGTTCGAAAGACGTGTGAATGGGTGTACTGTCGTTGAAGGTTGGGCGTTGAGCTGGCACCTCGGCACCGTGAAAATCTGCCAATCATTAGTGGGCTGGAGTTCTGCTGTGGCAACCCCTAACCGGGAAAAGCCGAAGGAACATTTGTTTAATCACATAACTTTTAGTTCAATGCTTGCCATTAAATTACATGTGTTTTAACATTTCCCTACACCATTTCACCCTGTAGGATAACTGTAAATAAATCAAATACGTTCATTGTAACGATAAAATCATCTTCCCCTAATAGCTCATTTTTTTAACATACTTAAAAAATACAATGAGTCTTAAATGCTAGTGAAGTTCCATAAATTTCTTTATCTACCTGTCAGTTAAAATGGCCAAGGGACTTAGACCCCCCCCTCACATCCACAATAGGTCTTAATGGAGATGGAGTTAATGATTTTCAGATTTTCGATTTCACAAATATAGCAGGGATAATGAATATATCAATCCTCAGAAAATTAAACTCAATATTAGTATAGGTTGGTAATGGTAGATCTTCTATACAAATCTCTATTTTCCTGTACGCAGTGTTATAACTCCTTAAGTGACACACCATTATAAACACAGTCATCATATAGTAGTTGTTCATCAAACTTCCCCTTCCACCTTGATCCAGTTTTATACACTGGACAGAAAAATCTTTTAATTCATTTAGCAACACTGTCTCAGTGGAAGTTATTACTGAAATATTTCTTCCTTGTTAAACAGCTTCATAAATCACACTCGGGTAGTTTTTCAAAGTCTGGGATGGAACTAATAGGGTATTGTAGGTGTTTTTCCACTGAAAAGTGTCTCCTCTGATGGTCTGATATTTGCCAAAATTAAACATTACACTAAGGTTCAGCTTCCTAACAAAACAACATAATTCTAATAACAATCCAGTAAACTCAGGCCTGCAGTAGGCACAAAGTTGAACCCATATGCAAACAAACAAAAAGAAGCATCCTTGTCAATGTC